>NC_092253.1:5357500-5410000 GCF_036320965.1 Panulirus ornatus | reverse complement strand
CCTTCTTACCTCCTTCAGAGATTCATTGGAGCAAGAGATCCTATTCGGCTTAGTGCCTTCTCCGGAATGATTCCTATGAGGCAAGAAGTCCTTCTCGAATTTCGTTCCTTCACCTCCTTCGGAAGGATATTCTTCCCTCCACCTCTTCCGAGAGGACTCCCACGAAGCAAGAGATTTTTTCTCCAGCTCTTGTCCTTTGGTGGTTCATCCCCACCGGAGGTCAATCCTGCCTAGCAAAGAAAAATCCCTCTTTTAGTACGTCCTTTCAACTACCCCCATCCCTCAATCGCCTGATCAGCCTCTTCTCCCCATCCGACGTACTTCGAATTCCTCCCCATCCAGGTCAGCGTTGATTGGGTGAGATTGTGTTTATCTGAGTGGCTCAGCTGAGTCTTCACTGTGGTGGAGGTGTTGGTAGTTGGTCGTGACCAAATGTTTTTTTTTATTTCTCGTTTTTATCGTTCTCTTTTTTTTTTTCCAAATCTCTCTTTATCTAATTGTCTCGACAGACGAATGGGTTTATTCTTTGTGGGTTCTGTCTCTCTCTCTCTCTCTCTCTCTCTCTCTCTCTCTCTCTCTCTCTCTCTCTCTCTCTCTCTCTCTCTCTCTCTCTCTCTCTCTCTCTCTACTTTTCTCATTATCTCTACCTCTATAACAAACTCACAGCAGATCCCAGCTCGATGCTTTCCTCTCCGTACTAAATATACAGATTGATCACTCAATAACCTCTTAAACACGAACGTACGACTATGAAGAGTTAAGACGAAGGCCAACGCGTCGTATCCAAGAGTCGTACCGTCGTTCTCTTTGGACTTACCGTCATTCTCTGGAGTTTAAACTTTCTTCATCAGCTTATTTCTTCCTTTTTTCCCGTGAGTAAAAGTAATGATGAGAATAAGAGAGGATTATCACTATGTCTGCTTTCATATTTTTCATTTTTCCTTCATCGCGTGATGGAGCATCACCTCAACCACTAACGTAGAAAACGATCATCTGTCACCAAATGCTGGGAAATGATCCTTTAATTCCATTCTTAGAAATTTTGCATGAATGTCCAGTCACTCACATCTTCCATGAAACATCCCACTAAAATGCCTTAAAACACGTAGTTCTAAATTGTGTACAAGGACTGAAGTGAGAATGACTTCAGTTATCCTGAAGTTGAAAAGAGGGTGATTCGTCTATCGTTACTGAACTCATGGGAAGAAGAGGAAAAAACTGAGAAACAATCACTGACTTTCTACACATGACGCGAGCTTCAACCACCCAGCGGGGGAAGGGAAAAAGAAGAAAAAACAACAACCCCCCACGCTATCAAATCCCCGTACCTCTCCAGGCTAAACTGAAAGTGATCGGGAGGGACACTCAGATCGGAAACTCCTCAGGAATGGAGATTGCTGGCACGCACTTCACCGACAAACAACAAACACAGTTCGGTCAATGGTACAGCAGTTAGCAGGCGCCGAGACTTTCAGCAACACCACAAATTCATATCTATGTAAATTTCGGGGGCGGTGGTGGAGGCAGCGGTTGGAAGTGAGTGAGGGAGTGAGGGAGGGTGAGTGAGTGGTCAGGCTCAGCTTGTGGGACTCACACATGCAAGAGATCGCTGGAGACCCCCGTGCAAGGCCGGCTCTGGATTGTGTCCTCCAACTTAACTTTGGGATTGTGTTGTCGTGTTCTGTTTCTGTCTTGCTGGCTGTACGATACTGTTCAGTCGTTCTCCTCTATCTGCATGCCTATGTATGCCTCTGTATATGTACATACACACTCATAGATGTGTTTACATATGTGTGTATGTATATGTATGTTTGTGTATGGTTGATATATGTGATTGCTATATGTGTGGTATGGGTAGAGGGTTTTACTCTCGTGTTGGTCCATCTCTTAACTTTTTATATATATGTACCGTGTCTTTACGCCAATGTGTGTGGACATACAACACACACCCCTATTCTTCATTATGCTTGGTGTGTGTATGTGTGGGTGTGTGTGTGTGTGTGTGTGTGTGTGTGTTTGTGTATAATTTTATGTATGAATGTGTCCATCTATGTATATTTTTGAATGTATGCTTTCATGTGTCTCTTTGATCCTGTTCCTACATAAGCAAAAATGAATTTACTTGCTGTTATGAGTTTATACACACACGCAAACACACATATATATGTATATATGCTTATATATATATATATATATATATATATATATATATATATATATATATATATATATATATATATATATATATATATATATATATATATATATATATCCATTTCTGAAAAGTTCCCTGTACGCGTCGTTTTATGTTCGTGTGTGTGCATGTTGGTCGCTTATGTAACGAGTAGTTTTGGGGTTGGGGGCGCTCATGCATACCCATCCTTTTATTGTGCTTACTCTGCCATCGCACTGGCTACACATATTGCATTCTTTGCATTCCGGAATGACATCACATCGGGAACCTGTTCATGGTAAGCGAGTAATGGCAACAGTACTGTTCACGTCCAAACAACTCCCACCCCCCAAAAAAAAAACTTAATTACGCTATTATACGTTTGTCATGGTAGTAGGAAAAAAGTTATCATCAGGCTGAAAAAAAAAAGAATGTTGACTATATTTAACAACGTTGGTGTTATTTCAAAACAGACGTTCCAGTATTTCACATAAAGTTTAAAACAATGGTGGGGAAAAAATAATATAGGCAATGAATAACAAGTGGATATAATACTATGCTACTGTATATGTGGATGCGTATAAATATAGATATAGCCTTAAATGGCCTTAGGCACTAAGAACTTTATCTGTCAAGTAGAAAACGAAAATCGGGGACACACCACACAGTCAGAATACACTAGATACTTTTTGGTGATTAATGTTATGATGTTCGTGATTGAAAACTACATGATCACGTCTTGATTAACACTGGCATACACATTAATCCTCACAAATGAACTTCACCAATTAGTTTACGTTTCAGATCAAGATGAAAGCCGAAATGCTTGACTTACCTCTATGTGTCTGTAAACACGAGGAGAAGCGGAGCAATTCAAGAATACGAAGAAAAGAGAAAGGGGAAAAAAAAATACGTTGATTAAGAGTAATGTGGTTTCTTTCTTAGGTAGTTGCTATTTCCCTGATGATTAATGATATTTTTTGTAAGTGTTCACGAAACCCTCGTGCTTCACACGCTAGCTACAGTTCATCTTCTGGTAATAACATGAAAATCCTATTTGTGGGATTAGCGATGTACTCTGTGTCAGAAGGATATAATGGTGTGGTTTGCTCTAAGACATAGTTTGCCCCCTAATGACCGTCTTACAAGTTTGCGAAGATGAATTTGAAACTTCCATCTGTTTTATGCACGCGTGCACTTTGCCAGATGAGGCAGTCTTAGATGTATTTTATCCTTCTTGTGTTAATGAATAATTCCGAGCGGTGTTTAATGCATCAGTCTATCTTTATATCTCAGTATGTCCTGGAGTTACGATATATATAGTTTTCTTTCCCTCCATCATATTCTAATTCTGTTTCAATCAATGTAATTTTTCGTATGACTCTTTCTCACACACACACACACACACACACACACACACACACACACACACACACACACACACCCGCCCACAGAAGAGCAATTTGGCCAACTTTCCTTCACTACTGACCAAATTTCCCACATGGGTAAAAGAAAGAAGGACCCGCCCTCGACGGGCTCTTGCTAATTCCTTCAAATCGACCATCCATTAAACTTTCTTCATTAGCAAGTCTTTCTCAGAATTAAAGGTGACTGCTGAAATGGCAGCGGGGCCCGTGGTGTCATTTCTCATCATTTTCCTCCCAGTGTCATTTCAGAGAACGCAGTCACCCAGATGATAAAAGGCCAGGGATTCTTATCATTTTTTTTTCCTCCCTCTTCTCTCCTCGAAATAAAGCCATTTCGGATACCATCTACTGCTCACAGTAACTCAGTCCGTCAATATACATTTACGAGAACTCTATCAAAATCGTAACTTAAACTGAACCCATCAGGACCTCGCTCTTACAAAAAAGAAAAAGAGAAACAGTGTCTTTGCGTTCATCTTGAAAACATGGGTCTTTTCTCCTCCCTCAAGATGAACAGCCAAGTCGCTGAGTCTGCAGCTGTAACTGCAGACAGACTTGCCTGCCATCTCTCCCTCGTCCCACTTGATAAAGGCTTTCACTGTCCTGATTCTCCAAATAATCGATCGAACTCGCTTTTCTGACACTCAACCGCTTTTTATAGGGTAGGAATTTAGAGATACTGCCATCATCCTACAGTCGATAACCTCGTCACACTTCATCATATTATCTATTCTATGTCTTCTGTATATACCTCAATGTCCATCCGCAACCTCACTTCATTGACCTCTCTACATACCTCCATGCCCTTCCTCAACCTCGCTCCACATACATCCTCAGCGCTCAGTTCATTGACCCCCGTGTACATCCTCAACCTCAATTCATTGATCAACCCCCTGATCTCCCTCCCCTTCGACTGAAGGCTACACCCACACACACACACACATCTTCAGGGGACGGGATGCAGTTTAAACAATTAGCAAGACAGACTCCTGACGATGGCAGATTGCGAGCGACGACCCCTTAACAACCAGGCAGGTTCATCTGGATGTAAATCTAGGCTTGCCTGTTAAGAGGTGAGGCTGGACAGGCTTCGGAACACGGGTCAGACATCATTGGAATGGCCGTGTGAGAGGAACGCTTTGGCTCTCTGTTCTTCACGTTTATTGCTGGGTATTGGTGTGTTGTGCTCTCTCTCTCTCTCTCTCTCTCTCTCTCTCTCTCTCTCTCTCTCTCTCTCTCTCTCTCTCTCTCTCTCTCTCTCTCTCTCTCTCTCTCTCTCTCTCTCTCTCTCTCTCTCTGTTTTTTGTGTGTGTGTGTGTGTGTGTGTGTGTGTGTGAGGTTACCTATTTGTACTGTACGAGGAGAGAGAGAGAGCTTTCCACTCGTATGTTTGTGTGTGTGTGTGTGTGTGTGTGTGTGTGTGTGTGTGTGTGTGTGTGTGTGTGTGTGTGTGTGTGTTTGTGTGTGTGTGTGTCTTCAGCCTTTAAAGCTAACATACTACAAATTAAATCATTTCCGTGTCCGTAGATTTTCCGTACGGCCATAGATACAGAGAACACACTACATCTGTGCTTTAATTTATTCTTTGACGTATTGCACTGATTCTTGTGATTACACCTCTATGTGTCAATTGCTATTAAATGCAGTTACCTACATACACAATCTTGCTTCATAAGTATGTACTAAGCTCCATACAAATAGTCTCCAACGAGTTGAAAAAAATAATAAAGATAATTTTCCTCTTCAGTGCACTGGAAAATGAGGCCCACTGCCATGTCTTCACAAGCTTGGAAAGTAGTGGAAAGTCGTATAAAACTTATCTTATATCTCCCGTAAACTGTGAAGTATCTCTCTTGTCTCATCCAGTCATCAGAGCTTTCAAACTCATCATCTGTATGAAAATCAGGAAACTTGTGCAAATAATTTACCAGAATGTCATGTTCTGCCTGATTTCCGTACGAGAGTGTTGGCACTGCACTCAGCATGTTGTGGTGTGGTGCCAGCGTCCTAACTGCACTGTCAGGTGTATGATAGATCTACATATTGTGTTCTTCAAGATTTATGTTACATTACTCTTTATTATTTTGAGTCCTTTACAGCAGTAGGAAAACTTTTTCGTCTCTTACAACTCAAATGTGAACTATAATTCGATAGGATATTTGAGTGGAGATGCAAACATAGTCAGACACACATAGACACACACACACACACATGTAGCTGACGATTCCAACCTGGCTTCGTCCTGTGAGCTTCGCGAAGTGAAAACCCTCCTCTTCGAAAAGCGCAGGAGTCGACGCCTGGTAGGGGCTGCCTTATATGTGTGGCGGAACGTCTTAAGGCTTCTTCAGGAAGAGCAGAGGGAGATTCATGGACTGAAGGGTGGGGGGGAGGGAAAGTGAATAATATGTACACAGGAAGTTTGTGGTGAGTCCCACCGCCTCCCATAGCGGTTCAAATCTGCATATAGATAGTGCCTTGAAGATGTGGAGTAGAGGCCATTAGCCTGGGGAGATGGGTGGTAGATAGGGTGTTCAGAGGGAGGCGTGGAGTGAGAACTGGTGGGGAGGTGGTTGGAGACGTGTGGAGTATAAGGAAGGGGAAGTGAAAGAGATAGAGACAGAGAGACAGGTGAGTAAGAAGCAAGGCTTTAGTATTGCGAGAGACGATGAGAAAAATATTCTGATAGAAGGTAAGTTAATCTTGCATGGAGATAAGAGAATGTATACGTGTAATAGGAAACATTTTAGGAGTAGTAGAGAGAGAGAGAGAGAGAGAGAGAGAGAGAGAGAGAGAGAGAGAGAGAGAGAGAGAGAGAGAGAGAGAGAGAGAGAGAGAGAGAGAGAGAGAGAGAGAGAGAGAGAGAGAGAGTAACAACACTAGGGATAAGCCCCATACTTAATCCTCTGCGGGTTAGGTTACGAACAGAAGAAATTTCTGAAGGTACAAATATCTCAATCGAAAATTGTAGAGAGATTTTAAATCCATTTTAAATCCAGACTTATTCATGTACTCGTCAGAGCCACCGAGACATGAATGGTAGGTTGGAGAGGTGTGAGGAGGCTAATGTGATTAAGATAGAATCCCATTACTGGCTCAGCCACTAGTTTAGATTCCCTAACACAACACATGAAGAGGATGTCGAAACTGAGCATCACAAATACCCCCTCTAAGCAACTGGGTTTCTCGCGCTTTTCTTTCTTATCCTTTTCCTTCCCTCCTGCAATTTTTGGAGGGATGGAAGCAAAAGGTGAATCATGATTTGGAGGGAAAGCATTGAGAGGAATTTCGCGAGAACGGGCTTGTGGAAAAAGGCGGAGCTGACAGTGAAGAACGAGGGTGTTTAAAAGAGACTCAAGCTTGAAAGGAAGATGACTGAGAAATTGAAGGATGGTGGATTGTGACGCTTTGGATCGGTGGGATGAGAGATGCGCGCGGGAAGAGAGGCGAAGCGGCGGATTAAGAATTATGGAGGACGAAAAACAAGCAAGAGGAGGGGTCGGGGGAGGGGAGGTGAGGGGGGGTATATATAATGCTTCGAGGCGGGATCCGCAAGCTGTCGAGCTGAGTCTTATTGCTTTCATTGAGGCTTATTGGCTTGTTTGTTTTATTGTTGTTTTCTTTTTTTTTTGGAAAAGGAGGAATATTTTTGTCTGACGTCATGGTCTTTTTCTATCTGTCTTTCTGTTTGGCTGTGACTCTACGTCTATTTATCTGTCATTTGTTCTCTCTCTCTCTCTCTCTCTCTCTCTCTCTCTCTCTCTCTCTCTCTCTCTCTCTCATCTCATCACACCTCATGTCTTTCTCTCCTTCTTTCCTCCCTTCTCCAAAAACCTACAGACAGCAGAACAGTAAACAACGTCCCCCCGTTTTCTGAGGAAGCCCCATGCCGCGAGAGTTGCTACATATCATTTACCAGATGTTATTCCCCGGCGTGTGAGTGGCGCCCTCAGCCGGAAGAATAACGAGGACTTACTTCGTCAGCAGCGCCGCGGAGCTAAACCAACTCAGCCAGCGTCGAGGAAAAGCGAAAAAAAAAGGCGAAAAAATATAGCGACAAGTAAATTTAGCAGCTTTAAGCAAACTAGAAGATTTAGTAGCTTTTAGGGAAGTGGCTGGATATTTATAGTCATCCGGGGAACGTTTTAGGAGTAGTGAAGATCCACCACTGCCGCAGGACGGAAGCCACAGGGGGCAAGGAGGAACAAACACCCCGCTGCAGAAGGGACACCCTTGCTGCAGAAGGGACGCCCTTGCTGCAGAAGGGACGCTCTTGCTGCAGAAGGGACGCCCTTGATGTAGAAGGGACACCCTTGCTGTAGATGGGACGTCCTTGCTGCAGAAGGGATGCCCTTGCTGTAGAAGTGACACACTTTTGAGAAAACGGGGAAACCTTCTTGTAAAATGGGAGCACCTGTCTATAAACTGGACATCATACTGTAGAAGGGACGCACTGTTGTAAACGGAGACATCCTGCTGTAGAAGGAGACATCCTACTATAGAAGGGGACATCCAACTGTAGTAGGGACACCCTGTAATCAAAGGGGACATCCTGCTGTAGAAGGGGACATCCTGTTGTGGAAGGGGACAGCCTACTGTAGAAGGAACACCCTGTTGTAGAAGGGAGACATCCTACTGTAGAAGGAACACCATGTTGTAAACGATTACCCTGCTCTACAGAGGACACCGAACTGTAGAATGAACCACCCTCTTACATAAACGACATGAAGGAAATGATAAAATAACACTCGCTGTTTCACATCACTTTTTTCCTCCACACTGCAAATGCCTTGCGATAAATGAGAGAGAAAATTGGTCTTTATTGGCCCTCAAAGACTTGGTCTCTCAAGCTGCTACGTAGTTACAGCGACTCTCCTGGAAACAAGAAGTAATGCGTGTGCCTAGCTCCTGATGGCTTGCTCCATTAGTACTCCCGGAAAATAGATTGCCAAATAAGCTTTCAGGTTCGATACAGTCAGATACTAAATCCAGAGTTGCATTCAACTCTGTCTACTATCTTTCTCCCCTTTGTGTTGTCTCCAGTCAGCCTTTTCCATTCGGAATTTTGTTTTCTTTAGTTTTAGAATAAACCTTAAAGTATCGAAACCCAAGAGCAACGAATGCCGCCGCAGTCGACGCCCTCAGCCATATTGAATGACATCCAGGAGCGCGCCACAGTGCGATGTATTATAGATGACTTGATACTGATCCGCATCACAAATACATTCTTCCGCAGCGCATACGATTGTGCTTGCTTGGGGTTCGAACCACAGTGATTCTTTTATTTATGTGGCAGCGTAGAGTATCCTGCACTGCTACCTAAATTACGTTAGAGGGTTCCTGAATCTTATGAAAAGGAATCAGTGACAATAACACACTTGTCCTTCCCTGCAGAGAAAGACACTAGATTTTTTGTCTTTATCTTATATTCATAACGATGAGGATATATATATATATATATATATATGTATATATATATATATATATATATATATATATATATATATATATATATATATATATATATATATATATATATATATATATATATATATATATATATATATATATATATATATATATATATATATATATATATATATATATATATATATATATATATATATATATATATATATATATATATATATATATATATATATATATATATATATATATATATATATATATTAGCCATCAAAGTGAACATTAGATTCCATCTTTGCATAAACCACATTCCTTCTGTTTTCACATTCACAGTTCGGGCATTATCCCAGGGGCCGAGGACGAAGACAGATGAGGGCGTCTTTGCAAACTCGGGAAGGCATTTCCTAAGAATGTGTTGACTTGCACCATCCGAGGCGACGGATTTCTTGGCTTCACTTCATGGACAAGTTTTCCAAGGGTGGATTTTCATGCCTCCGTCTGGGCTGGAGAGATTCCCTGTGCCAGAGGTCCATTCCTAACGTGGTCTATGAATTTCTCTCTTCCTCTCACTCACTCTCCCATGGCAGTAGGTTGATAGGCAACTGCCTGCAAGGCGTCTGGATGAAGTTGGAGAGGTCATATAGGAGTAAATTAAGTTTTATTCCATTGAGAGATTAAGGTACATGCATTACACCATTAGATTTAATTCATCTTCTGGGATGTGGCTTTTGGCGTTTTGCTGAAGTAGCCCTTTCAATATCTTTTCAAGGATACAATTCCGTTTTAAACCTATAAAAGTCATAGGTGCACAGAAGACCTATATATATATATCTGAAGGAAACTATTTACCACTATAACCTGAAAATTGAACCGCGCTCCATCAATAGAGCAGCTCGGCAACCCAACCCCAGGGCCACGATGAATCTAAACATCTCCTCACTAACCACTCTCTTGCGTCTCCGATCTCATGATGCATCACGCATCCTTACGAAGTGGAAATACTGCTCCTCACGTACTGGACAAGGAAGGAAGGAAGGAAGGAAAGCATTTCGATCGACTCCCAAAGCATTAACAGCCACGTCTTCAGAGAAAGAATGAGTTTCGTCCGAATATTGAATTACTAGATAGTCTAATTATACACTTCTCTAAGTTTACGAACTCATCAAGATTTTCTGAAAATCATCTGTCTAGTAATGTTCAAACAAAGTAGTGAAACATTTTTCTAATACCTTTTTCATATCGGACAAGACCCTGTTCTCCCAATCGCACACCACGACTCTTCTCTGCATCTCAGGTAAATCACTGATCGTCTGTTGGCAGCACTCCTGGCTCATGGCAAATTCATAGAACTGTAAATCAGTAGCAGAAGACTCCTCTGGGAAGGCTCCCACCAGTCCTCTTGCATTTGGAAGTTAAGCAGCCAACCAGAACCTTCTGACCGGGGGAAGACCTCCCTGATGTTATGGATGCAGCCATGTGTTCATAGATTCTGTATCATTCATGAATACTTATGGTTGGCTTTATGAGGACAAACACCATGATGCTGTGTGCTATTTTTCCTCTCATGGCTACACAATCTGTATTTTATGAGAGCGTTTCCGATGGCTTCTGTATGTATGCTGTTCATCTGTCGTTTCCTCCCTGCTCCCTCCTGCCTTTTATCTTCTATTTTACATACGAAATGAGAGTTTAAGAAGTTCCATGGATCTTGTATCTTTAGCCATCTCTGGAGACGAAGAAACAACTTTTGTGGAGACGTCAGAGGACTAGCTCGGGAGCGCATGTCAAATCTAAACCGATGTTAGTCAAGGTTGATATAATCTAGAGAGATAATTCCTGACTAGCTTCAATTAAACATCACCTTCATAGCTCCTGTAAAGATTCTTACACACACACACACACACACACACACACACACACACACTAGTCTTTTCCTTGAATATCAACTGACTTATATATGTATCCCTCCTGATGATGTGATTATTATATGAAAGTGCACTTGGGAACTTATCGTGTGGACTCATAGGAATATACACACACACACACACACACACACATATATAAATATATATATATATATATATATATATATATATATATATATATATATATATATATATATATATATATATATATATATATATATATATATATATATATATATATATAAGAGGAATATTGCCACACCCAAACAACCGGCATGACTCTTAAAGCTGAAAATCTGACTGGGTAGCCAGAGGAAGCTCGCGAAAACCCGCTGCAGCAAAGACAGTCTTAAAAACAGTAGACAATGTGACAATAACGATAACAAAAACAACATCAATAGCAGTAATATAGTCCTTGTTTCAGACATAGCACTAATTACATACACTACAGGTATTGGTATGTATAAGAGCCAGGAGGAATAGAAAGGTAACAGGAATGGTTACCAGAGAAATGGGAAGGAAGAGATAGGGTGGAAATGATGTTTAATGGACGTGAGGAACGTAGCTTTAGCATCTCTTTAAGTAACAGCAGCGACAGGAACATGACCTCTGAGGTGATGTAGGGGTTACGCTTTGGGAACGTCCACACCCCATGTGCTTCTCTCTCTCTCTCTCTCTCTCTCTCTCTCTCTCTCTCTCTCTCTCTCTCTCTCTCTCTCTCTCTCTCTCTCTCTCTCTCTCTCTCTCTCTCTCTCTCTCTCTCTGCTTACCTACCCACGTACCTCCTTACCTACCTACCTCCCTCCTTAACCTACTTACTTACCTCTAGCCACACTAAGCTCACCATTACAATCCCCCCCACCCCCAAGCACGAGGCATCATGGAAACACACGTAGCTTGGAGAAGATGGCAATTGCATCTCATTCCTAAGTTTGGAGTTGTAACAAACATTTACTCTGTCAAGACAGCACTTAAAGGAGGGCTGCTCTTGCTCTGTCTCCACCTTCCATAACCTCTCCGCCACACACACACACACACACACTGTGGGGTACAAAGCGTCGCCACTGGGTCTCGTCTCTGAGAACCAACACTGACTTTCCTAACCTTTAAGAGTGAGAGCAATTCATTCGACTTCTTCACTGAACTTCTGTTCCAGGAGAGCTGTTACATACATACTCCTGAGGTAATTTTCTCTTCTGTGTCTTGCGAGCTGTGGTCATACGGGGATATCGGAATGATTGTAATTCAAATCTATTTATGCTTTGTTATCTTGGAGGGTCATGGATCGTGATAGCCTTCGTTCGTAGACTTCCATTTGCCATTTCACAATAGCAAACACGAATTCATTTACAAGTTAATGCTGTAAAGGTGAACCACTGTTACCTGTTCATATCTCCCGTGATAACAATGACATATGAATCTGTTCATCGCTAATTTTGTACGGATCTTAAAAGAGATGCGACATAATTATAATTTGTGTAAATGTAATTTGCTCTGAGTGTGTGTGTATAACTGAGTGATTCATCTTTTTTTTTTTTACAAGGCCTGGGTTTCATTGTGACATTTAATTAAGTCCGGAAGTGTCTCACTTATTTCGTAGAACTAAGTATATTCAACGTAGAGTGAACAATCACATGAAGACATGGTGGACTGTTCTTTTTCTTTTATGTTTTGATGAAACGTTTATCAATTTCTGTTTCTCACAAGATTACGTCTCTCTCTCTCTCTCTCTCTCTCTCTCTCTCTCTCTCTCTCTCTCTCTCTCTCTCTCTCTCTCTCTCTCTCTCTCTCTCTCTCTCTCTCTCTCTCTCTCTCTCTCTCTCTCTCTCTCTATATATATATATATATATATATATATATATATATATATATATGAACATACATTCGTCCATGGAATTATGAAAAATTTAATAGCAATTCACCTCAGAAACAAATGCACTCTGTGTGTGAAGTACATATAGTTTCTTGTCTCACATATTTTTTACAAGTGCAGTGGAAGAATTAGGAACATCAGTTTAACATTACAGGTTGGGGCTCAGAGTGTGTGTACATTATCACGTAATATAACGCCTTGATAAGCGAGGCAGCAAGAAAACAGAGGAGTAATGGTTCCAGCTGCATATGCTACTGACTTACCATCCATGGAACACACACAGAGTTGTTGAAAATGTGAAGGATCTGATTATCCGACAAGGGTTCACCCTCTCATGTTAGACACCAGGGGGAATCTTTTAGCCATGATTCGATCTTCTCGTGTCACCAGGGGTAATCTTTTAGCCATGATTCGATCTTTTCGTGTCCCCAGGGAATCTTTTAGCCATGATTCGATCTTTTCTTGTCACCAGGGAATCTTTTAGCCATTTGTGACGCAGTTCTACATACCATCTCCAAGTTTAATGACAGTTTTACATATCGTATCTATTCAAGTTTTTTTATGCGGTTCTTTAACAAGTGTAAATGACTAATGCTTATACTCATCTTTTTTTCTCTCTCCTCAAAGTGATAAAAGAATGATCGCAAGGTAGGAACGCTGCTTTTCCACTATTCATACTTCAAGGCGAGTTTTCGAAGCTAAGGCCACGGATATTTCATATCGTGTGTGTGAACTTGATTCACCATTTCTCTCTATGATAACTGATTCCCTCTGCTTTACTTTATAACTTGGAGATCCTGCTGTAGCGCTATATACAACATAGGGTACGTTTTATAGGTTTCAATTCATTTACAGTAATCTAAACCCCTTATTTACGATAGTACTCAAATCTAAGTCCATCACAATATGATGCTCATGGCTCGGTATCTTCGTGTTCAAGAGGTAGATAGAGATACGGATACAAGATATCTATACGAATCTCGTAGATCTAACGTTCTACGTTGATATTAAGCATGTAAGCGACACCTCGTCGAAACGCTGCTTTTAGTTGGCGGTCTTAGCAACAGATGAACAACAGTAAAATGTCATTTTCGCAGATCCCAGCGATAGGACGCCTGTGAGGCATTTAATCATATGAATACCCACGGGTCTTGCATGCTAAGTGGCTTGCGGGTAGAACACGACTCGTTGCAGCATTTCCTCCACCCAGGAACATATGTGTGAGAGGAAACGGTGTGAGAGAGAGAGAGAGAGAGAGAGAGAGAGAGAGAGAGAGAGAGAGAGAGAGAGAGAGAGAGAGAGAGAGAGAGAGAGAGAGAGAGAGAGAGAGAGAGAGAGAGAGAGAGAGAGAGAGAGAGAGACTTTTGAAAGCCTCCTCCATGCTTTTGCCAGCTCTGCACAAAATCCTCTGCGATGCGAGTGAGCACACGCAGAGAGAGAGAGAGAGAGAGAGAGAGAGAGAGAGAGAGAGAGAGAGAGAGAGAGAGAGAGAGAGAGAGAGAGAGCGAGAGAGAGAATCAGCCAACTTACTGCAGTGACAAGCTCGTAGATCACGTTGCTTTGGCTTGCCGACCAAAAGCAAGGAAGGGGGTGAGGTAGTGGGGATGGTTGGCAACAAAGCGTGACACACTTGGACTTGGTTGTTAGCAGTTTAATCTCTGGAAGGGACAGGCTAATCCCTCAGCTTCCCAATCTGTGAATCAGCGACGTGTTTGAAATATTCCGAATCGCAATAGCCCTCTGCTCTTACTTATATCAATCAACGAAAAGGAAATAAGAAAAAAAAAAAGATATCAACAGAGAATATTGAATCTGGTATTTCTTAAAAGAATTGATACTGATTTATTTCCGATAGACTTAGAACATGGTGATTATCACAAACGAAAGCGACAATAGATCTCAGAATCCATCTCCATGATAAATCCTACATTGTGTCTGCAATCCAGCACTGTTATGAATCCTACAAGCCAGCAGCATAAAAATCGCTACGGACCTACACTATAGAATCCCCCCTTACCAGCCAACATCACAATAATCCCTACATCACGATGATTCGTACGAGCCATCGTACCATTAATCCCTACAGACCAGCATGAAAATAATCACAATAAGAAACCAGCGAGCACTGTAATCCCTACAAGTCATCATTACAGTAATCCTTCCACACCAGCAACGCAGTAATCCCTCCACAGAACTCAGAAATCCCAATATGTCTGTGTCCTTCGTTACGTCAATCTCTCACGCACCTCACATACACGGGTGCTGGACTGACCCCTTAACAACCATTGCCCCAGACTAATGGGTCATATAATTGCCCGTCGAACTGTGACGACTTAATCACAACGATCGAACCCAGCGATCGTCGGGCACACACACACACACACACACACACACACACACACACACACACAGGAACATAAGGCCGTCCAAAGTCTCGGATCATTATTGATCAAAGGCTCCAATTTAGGCAGTGAGAATTGGACCCAAGTTCGGCTTCTGGATCGAGGTTAATGCCCCGCCTGTTCCCTCCCCTGATCGCTGACTGGGACAAGCTTATTCGCTGGTTACCTGCTGGGAAATACATCTGCCGAGAGGGGCGTACCGACTGCGCCACACTGGCCAATATGCATCTACTCGGTTCATAGATGTGTCCAGTAAGCCATCTATACGCCAAGGAGGATCATTGTAGACATCCACCTCACGACAGCACACGAAATGGCACGTCATATATCGCTGTCATGCTACGAAATGTCTCATTTCAAGCCATATAATCATCCTTGAAGACGCCCCATTTTCTACTGTAGAACAGTGCAGTACCTCACGCCAGCACGAAGTACTTATTCTTAACGCCAGAGTTGCACCACTTCATTCCAGGGGTCGTCACCAACACCACTTCAGTCCAGGACGACACGCCGCTTCACACCTCAGCACACCACTTCACGCCAGACCTCGCCACTTCAGCGTCAGAAGACGCCAATTTACGTGAGGGAGACGCCACACTTACACACAGGAGGACGCCTATCCCCTCCTTCAAAACACTACTTTACATGCGGGAAAAAAAAAGGCGTATCAAAAGAGGAAAGGGGGGAAAAAAGTGTTAAAATTCGCCAGACTCCCGTACCAGCGGCGGGGTTCTGTGGGTAAAGGGGGATGGTCTCTCTCCTTTAGTCCGGCCGTGGTCGAGGCACCTGAAGCAAGGGGGGTGTGTGGGGGGAAGAAGAGGGGAGAGATGGAAAGGAGAGGAAGAGGAGTGTGGGGGTGTGGGAATGGAAGAGAAGTATTGTGGGTGGGGGATGGTGATAGGAAGGGGGACTTTGGGAAAAAAAGGAGGAGTCGACGGGAAAAAACGAAACGTACCTGTTCTCTCTCTCTCTCTCTCTCTCTCTCTCTCTCTCTCTCTCTCTCTCTCTCTCTCTCTCTCTCTCTCTCTCTCTCTCTCTCTCTCTCTCTCTCTCTCTCTCTCTCTCTCCCTATTCGTCTATCTATTCGTCTTTACAACTACCTCTCTATTTATCTATCGCTTTCTACGAGTACTTTTGAAGCACTTTGTATAGTTAAAAGGTAAAGATGATCATTGGGCTTTGACGAATTGTGCGTCACAGAAGGAAGACTCAAATGCTGTATATGTGCGTTTGCGTGTGTGTGTGTGTGTGTGTGTGTGTGTGTGTGTGTGTGTGTGATAATCTGTCTGTGGTGTGTGTATTATTCATTCATGTGCTTCGGTCTGTGTGTACATGCATGTGTGTGTGTGTGAATGCATGTGCATGTCGTATACTTCCTGCCTCTATCTTTCTGTCTGTGTAATCGTGTGTGTGTGTGTGTGTGTGTGTGTGTGTGTGTGTGTGTGTGTGTGTGTGTGTGTTCCATTGTGTGTCTTTGTGATAGTATGCTTTCAGTGTTTTCTCTCTCATGCGTATATGTAAACGTCCATATTTGAGTGACTAGGGCTTGAGGTACCCTCGTATTTTTTTTCCCCCTCCCCGATGGGCTGCCATATTTTCGAACCCCTGTGGGAGTTCTATGTCCGCGTCCTCTTTATATGCACGACCAGAGATACCAATGGGCTCGAGAGAGGTGAGGTTAAGGTCACAAGTTCAGACTGGGCCAAGTGTCTACACACGCTCCGGCCTCGCATGACCTCCCTCAGGATATGTGCTGACTGAGGTATTTCCTCCTCTCTGATGTGATGGCTGGGCGGTGGATGGCACATAGCTTTCCCACACACACAAAAAAAAATTTCCACTTTTTCACGTGTGAAAGATGAGTTCCCTACCTGCAGAAGACGTCCAGAGCCAGTGACACCGGTAGCACGGGGAAGTGTGGATGTTCAGGGGAGGATGTGTGACGTACATGAGAGAGAGAGAGAGAGAGAGAGAGAGAGAGAGAGAGAGAGAGAGAGAGAGAGAGAGAGAGAGAGAGAGAGAGAGAGAGAGAGAGAGATTCAGAACTATAGGTATCTCTGGAGACGTTTACGTTACCCTCAAACAGTGAGGCAAACCTTTCTCCCGCCCCTTACCATCTCTGTCTCTGTCTCTCTGTCTCTCTGTCTCTCTCTCTCTCTCTCTCTCTCTCTCTCTCTCTCTCTCTCTCTCTAGTCAGCCAACACAGACGGGAAGAAGTGGAGGGAAAAAACGCCAGCTTTACATGCGACGTGGGGACAAGTTAAACAAGCTTGGAAAAAGTATAGCAAGAGTGGAAACAAACTCAGCATCTCTAACTCTGCCGATAACACCAGGACGTGAGGCCAGGAAACACCATCCGACAAAATGGAAGAAAGAGAAAGAGAGACTTTTCTATTTTTCTTTTTTTCTTTTTTTTTGGCTGAGCATTTTTTTGCTAAAAGGCAAAACGGAGATTTTGACATGTTCTTTAGATCTTATGTACGTGATACGCATTTCTGTTGATTTTCTTTATTTAGATGGAATTTGTTGTCCTATATTTTTATCTAGAATTCCTATAGTAATCATACATTGGGTATTATGTCAAAGACTTGTTATTATACATTGAATATCATGTAAAAAAAATTAGTTTATTCATTTTCATGAGCACAATTTTGTATAACATGGAAAGTGACATGATATTCATGTCTACGAAACGTATTAATGCAGACATTCTCACCTCTGTACGTAATTTTTTGTCATGCCCTTACGTCAGTTCACCTTCCTGTTATCACTGTCCACAAAATAACTCAAAAACTACTCTGTTGATTTTGACCTGGTTTTGCAGATATGTCAGGTCTGTCTAAGGAAGAAATGATGAGGTTTTGGTGAGGGATGTTCACAGAACAAGGTCATAGATTCAACGAAATAGTCTATGGTCACTAACGAATAAGAGATTATCTGGTTAGAATGATCATCTTTTGTTCTATAAGAATATAGAATTTTTTGTAATCTGTTTTGTTTGGGTAAGGAAAAAACTTACAGTGAGCGGATAACTTTGCAGTGTTGTATCTTTTTCATCTATTGGCAGTATTCTATTTTGTAATGCTTCTACCCTTTAACTTCTGTTCAACTGTTTTATACTGATGGTAACAAGCTTCCCTTCGGTACTATCTGATGACATAGATTCATCATTATCATACAACCTTAAGAAGTGTGTTGTACGAAGAGATTTTTTTTCCTGAATAGATAAGACTGTCTATCTATCATGTGAGATGTCTCCCTTGTAATGAAAACCCTGGATATCTTTGCTCCAACAAGGCCTATTGGCGCAGGACTAACCATAATGTCCCAGATACTTACATTAAGGTGGAGATGAGTGGTCTTGCATGACCTGCTGGTACATATATGTAGTTTTAGGTCACGTCGAATCTCTAATTTTGAAAGCCTGGCGGAGCTTAATTCAAGGCTTATGTAAAATTTTTTCCCTTTTTAATCCTGTGATGATAGGTATGTAAACAGTGAGAACGGTTTTGAATATCAGAGAATATGTTAGGCTGAATAAAAGACCATGAAAACTTCATTTAACTTTCCCCTCTGACTGTCGACACTTACCTTATCTTAAATGTTACTTGAAAACAATGTTCACGTTAGTCTCATGTTTACACCCAGTTGCTGGGAAGGTTGTGCGCTCGTGTGTGTGTTAATACACACATAAACACTTTCTAGCGTACAAACACGCTCGAGCACGTAAGTTTCAGCATACATCGGGGGGAAAGTGGGCGACAATATCTTTGGTGTGCCAAGGGACTTTGGCCGTAATCTTCATAGATTCTGTTGATTTCTAGAAATGTTTAACTCACATTTACTCTAATTTTGCATTATTCCTGATCATCTTATCTCTCTACTTTCGACAGTATTTATCATAGATGGAAAAGAAGACACTGCTGTCAATCTTTCTCAGCCATTCTTTTGTTTCTCTTGTTGTTCTCCCTGGAGTATACTGCCAGTGTAAATAGAATCAATGATATTCCAAATTCATATTCGACTTAACTCTCTGCTACATGCAAAGTTGACCCTGTACCCAATGAAGTCCTTCAGAGGACATAATATCAAGAGAATAGAATAGTATTTGCCTACAGAGTTTCAGGTCAGCCCTGTGTTGTACTCTGTGATGTATAAAGAGTTTCTGGGGGTTGCATAGCAGCAGGAGACTCATCTCAGTGCTTCATATCTTGGCTTTCCTCCCTCACTTTGCTCCCTCATAACTAGCTCCCTCTCTGTCTGATCTGTTGATCCATCATTCTTCCTCCCTCTCTCACTCTTTCCCTATCAACTGTGTTGTCCCTCTAGGTTCTGGCCTGTCTCCAAAACTATTCCTCCATTTCTATCAACGATTTTCTGTCTCAAACAGGTAACCAAATGCACTACGCTGACGACTCAACACCATATTCCACTAGTTCCTTCAGGCCCGTTCCATCCTCTTCTGTTTGATCTGCCTCTCGTCTCGTCATAACTTCCTCTTATAAACTTAAAAGTGGACAGAATTTCCCAGGGAGACAGACATACCCTGGTTAAGTTCAATACCACTAAAAGCCCTATTCCCGCCATCTTTCTTTCTTGTATCCCTTACTTATTTTTTTTCCCATATCTTTTGAGTCATCTTTAACTCCATATCTTTTGATTGAACTACAATTCCACCAATCTACACAGTAAACCTACATGCTTTCGTTGTAAAATATAAACATCCTTTGAAACCCCACATCACACAAATAGCTAATGCTGCCTCTCTCTTGCCTCAGACTATTTGCTTCTCAACTGTTGATTCGTTTAAACAAAGGATTGGTCCTTCCATGTATAGAGTACTGGATTCACGTTAGAGAGGATCTAGTTCTGTAGGTTTTACAGGGTGGAATCCAAAGCAATCCGAGTGATCAAGTGTTCCACTCTAGCCTTGAAACTTGTTGGCCTACTTGTCCTTGCGCCGAGTCTCTCTCTCTCTCTCTCTCTCTCTCTCCTTTTTACGTATTTCAGTCAAGGCTAAGCCACAAAATAGATTTTCGTCCTAGACTGAAGCTTTGCGAATAGAGAAAGAAAAAGAAAGAAAAAAAAAGAAGAATGAAGGAATGAAGCTGTTATTGATTGTTGGGATGAAAAAGTAAGACATTATAAGAAATACAGCAAAAATATGAATGTTTTTTCCCTTTCTACAGGAGAGAGACCAAATTGCGGAAACCTTATTGTGAAACATGCTTCGTCGCCTGCTGATTGGATAAGGCTTTGGAGCTAGTGAAACCAACGATCTGTCGATGACAGCTCGGGCGTGCCTCAGTACACACCTTTGAGCACGACGGTACGATCCTGGACCACGACGACGCAAACCCTTGAGTACGACGGTACGATCCCAGACCACGACGGCGCGAGCCTTGGAGCACGACGGTACGATCCTTCAGCACGATGGTACGGTCCTTGTGAAGCGATGGTACAATCATTATCATTGAGCACGATGGTACGAGCCCTGAGCACAACGGTACGACCCGTGAGAACGATGGTACGATCCTTGAACGCGATGGTACGATCGTTGACCACGACTGTACAATCGTTAACGGTATGACCCCGAAATGGGTTGACCAAGTCTTTGACCTAACCTTTATCTTTTCATCTCTTTCCTCTTATCAATCTGTCCACGTACATTCCACTGGAAAAATAAGTGTTTCAAGCATACTTTAACACCAGTATAGGATCTCCCACTGATGCATGTATGAATTCAACTAGAAATCACATATTAACATTCATAATTGTTAAACTATCATAGCAGTCCATTAACATATCTGTAAGGTTGGCGATGAATCATTATTGAAGTTTTGAAGTTAGACCACATAACTACAAAGCCTCAAAAAATGCCCTGTGCCTCAAAGCCACTCGCCCGGTACTGTCATTTAGGCCTTTTTTGCTCCGCAGTGGAGATTGTCAATTTTCATCTACAACATAAAAACGATCGAGTTGCTTTTTTGACTTCTTTTGTTTTGCTTCGGCAGTGGTGGTGATGGTGGTTGTGATTGTGGTTGTGTTGGAGTTTAAGTTCTGTTGTTATTGTTGTTGTTTGGTTATACCGATGGTGTTCCCATTTCTGTTCTCTTTGTTGTTCTTGTTGGTTGTGGTTGTGGTGGTGTTGGCGGAGGAGGTTGTGGTGATAGTGATGGTGGTAGTAGTGTGGTAGACGGGTGTGAGGCAACCTAACCACTGGACTGAGGGAGACGTCTACCCAACTCCCTCCCCGAGAAATGGTAACCCAATAAGTCACAGGGAGAGAAGTTGTCAGTGTTACAGCTGATCACCATCACAAACTGGCCATTACAGGTTTCCACCTCCCGGAGGAGAAAAAAAAAAGATGCGTCGACTTACCAAACATGGCGTCGTCCGCCACAGCAGCCACCACCACTCATTGACTTACAGATGCTGTGACTTTAATGTCGTGTTGACTCAGGCAGAACTAAACCCCCCCAACCTCCAACCTCCAACCCAACCCCCAACGCACACTGTACGAAAAATCCATTTCATTCTTTCCCTGTCCAACCCACGTCGTATGACGGACGAATCAGGGATGACCTGGATGCCTGCCATGCTCTTCGTCCACGGGAGGTCGACGGAGGATCATACTCACGGCTGAAAGATATACTTTTGACCTTCGTCTCAAAGAAGTGATTTGATTGGTACGTCTTTGTTTTGTCGAGCTCTATCATGGGGTAACTCACTACTGGGTAACCATAACATCTCACAAAAACAAAAGGATTTCAATCAGTTTTCAATATATATATATATATATATATATATATATATATATATATATATATATATATATATATATATATATATATATATATATATATGGCCAATATCTGAATATCATCAGAGACATCATTTTATATCTTAAAGCAACTGAAAGTATAGATTTTGTACCTTCATTATGAACCGATAGATCCTGCAGAAGTAATATCATACATGGTATACTTATGCAAAGGTCACGTTTCGTTTACCGTTAACAATGGTTCGTTTAACCATAGCTGAGAAGTATACCCAAACTGCATCAGTGATAATAGAGATTTTCCCCGTAGTTCCTCATAAAACATCTTCTCATCTAAAGTCTTTGAAAGCCCATTTTTCAACTTCAAGATTGAAAAGTATAATTTGGGACATGGATGTGAGGAAGGTAATTAGTCTTCGTGAAAAGTATTAGACTTCCGAGAGCATCTCTTTTTTTTTTTAGAATGGACAGTTTATGCTGGAAGTTTCTTTTCAGCATAATTATGGGAGGTAGGAAGAGAGAGAGGAGAGAGAGAGAGAGAGAGAGAGAGAGAGAGAGAGAGAGAGAGAGAGAGAGAGAGAGAGAGAGAGAGAGAGAGAGAGGTGGGGGGTACATCCCCTTGAGGTACTCCGTCAACACTTTAATGTCTGCTGGACCCCGAGAATCTCATGGTGACGTCATGACCAGTTGTCAATAACACTGGCTTCTGAGTAGTCTGCTCTCTCTCTCTCTCTCTCTCTCTCTCTCTCTCTCTCTCTCTCTCTCTCTCTCTCTCTCTCTCTCTCTCTCTCTCTCTCTCTCTCTCTCTCTCTCTCTCTCTCTCTCTCTCTCTCTCTCTCTCTCTCTCTCTCTCTCTCTCTCTCTCTCTCTCTCTCTCTCTCCAACATCTTTTAGCTCCTTCCTAGGATCGAGACGTGGCTGGAGAATGAGAACTAATTATAGAGGCCAGCTACGTGATGGCTGAATGGATCGAGTGTTGCCTAGGTAGATGTGAGTGGCCATTCTAGCTGGATGGTTTGGATGCAGGTTAGATCAAATGATGGGCTATTAAGAGGATCAAGAAGGGAGGTTAGGTGGAGAGGTGAGTTAGTGGAGTGGATCGATGCGTTGAAGAGAGGAAAATAGGAGGAATAGTTCTGTAGATGATGAGAGGTGAGTTAATGCAGTGGATAGAAGTGTTGAGGAGAGGAAAATGGGGGGAATAGTTCTGTAGATGATGTGAGGTGACTTAGTGAAGTAGATGGAAGTGTTGAGGGGAGGAAAATGGAAGGAATGGTTCTGTAGATGATACTTTTGTGATATTCTTGAGAAAAGTGGGTCTCTAGCTGACATCAAAACGATATTTGATAACCCAAAGCATTGCCCTTGCATTATGTTTATAGAATTTCCTCCAACTGACTGAAGGTTTCTTGTGCATTCTACAACCTTAATTAAACTCTTGATACCATCAGCGAGTCTTTAGTGAATAGTACTGAGTCTCACTGATCCATTCTCTTATATCTTTCACTCACTAACAAATCTTTACTTTCATAAACGCCATAAGATTTTACATGTCAAGGATTTTTGTTATCATATGGCATACTGCCAGGGAAGTTATTTGTACAACACACACACACACACACACACACACACATACATCTCTGGTTTTTGTTTGCTCTCTTCCATGGATAATCTTAGCTACTTGGTCTGATGTCGTGGATATACAGAGAAATGGACGGCTTCCATGAAGACTTATAAACGAGCTTTACATCCATTAAGGGAGGAAATATTCCACAATCCAGCATCCATTATCCTCCGTCCTGTCCAGCAGACCCTCAACCCATTTTCCCCCCATCGGACGAGCAGAGAGAGAGAGAGAGAGAGAGAGAGAGAGAGAGAGAGAGAGAGAGAGAGAGAGAGAGAGAGAGAGAGAGAGAGAGAGAGAGAGAGAGAGAGAGAGAGAGAGAGAGAGAGAGAGAGAGAGAGAGAGAGAGAGAGAGAGTTAATGCTCTAAAGTTGAACTTCACCAATCACGAAGGCTGTAACATTGTTGCAACACTCTGGCGATTTCTCTCGGGACTGGTGATTGGTGCATTTTGCGTCTCTCTGCACTATAGCTGTAGTTCACCTCTGACAATATAGACCTTAAATCGTGCACGTTACACTGCTTCTCACTTAAAGAGAACGTGATCAGCGAGGGGCCCCCACTGTATGTGACCAGTTCGGCGAATACACACACACACTAAGAGAGAGAGAGAGAGAGAGAGAGAGAGAGAGAGAGAGAGAGAGAGAGAGAGTGTGTGTGTGTGTGTGTGTGTGTTGTACAAATAACCTCCCTGGCAGTATGCCACATGATAACAAAAATACTTGACATGTAAAATCATATGGCGTTGATGAAAATAAATCGAGGGATGACCAACATATAGACAATGACAATAATCAAGAGTTTCAAAGCGGAAAACAGTATAAATCACTCACGAGAGAATAAAATCTTGGCAGATTAGGAAGTCTGTCCTCTAAGCCAGCCTCGACTTGAACAAGAGGAGTTGACCCACGAACCACAAATCAAACAATAATCTGCTGACGATATATGATAATTGGGGGTCAAGGAGATAGACGATATATGATAATTGGGGAATCATCCTACGGAGACATTTTGCTACAGGAGACAGTCAATTCACCACCAGTCGCCTTTCTCTACATATTACCATGAATCAATTTCCTTAGCAAAGTTCATGGGACAAATGACGTGTTAAGCACCTTGGGCCACCCTTGTAAAAGCATCCATCAACGAAGACACCCACTCACCTTCTGTTTATCGCCAGTACTTCATCACCTGAACTGGAAGCTGGCTGGTGATCGGAGATTCATTATTTCCTTTTTTGTTTTACCCCACCACAAACTCTGCTCAGATTATAGCTGGACGTTGTAGGATCTTGTTTTCTCCCCAGACGTTGGTTATTACCCTCCTCAGATGATGAGGGATGAGGGAAAGAGGAAAACAAAAGAAATGAGGAAGAAACGTCAACCATATCTCCCAGGTTGTGTTAGTTAGGGATCTGGCAACTTTCCTCTTCTTCTTCTTCCTCCTCCCTCTCCTCTCTAAATCACGCGCAGGAGAATCAATCTTTTCCCTCTAAATCATTCCTTTATTTTTCCCTCCATTGGCATGTCACTTACTGGGAATTTATGACAGGTTGCCCAGCTCAGGGAGCTTAAGGGATGATGATGATGTTCGCGTCATCCATAAGAATAAAGACGAACTCCTCCATGGAGGCTAGAGAGATGGTTTACCTGACGTAGGATGAAATGAAGAACAGAACACGAGAATTTTTTTCTATGGAACAAACTAGGTTTTATATTTGGTGTTTCAGACGGCAATTTCTCTCTCTCTCTCTCTCTCTCTCTCTCTCTCTCTCTCTCTCTCTCTCTCTCTCTCTCTCTCTCTCTCTCTCTCTCTCTCTCTCTCTCTCTCTCTCTCTCTCTCTCTCTCTCTCTCTCTCTCTCTCTCTCTCTCTCTCTCTCTCTCTCTCTCTCTCTCTCTCTCTCTCTCTCTCTCTCCTCCTGCTGCCTCTCTACCTTCCTTCCTCCTTCTCTTGACTACCTCCCTCCCCAACTACCTCCCTCAGGATTAGCTGTCTGTATGACTATCCCTGACTCCCTCCTTAGAATTAGCTGCCTCTATATCAAAATACACTTTATGAGGTGCATTTACTCCTCCTAGTATATGTGTGGTGTTTCTCACACTTGAAAATTACACTGAAAGAACAGACAACTTCCTCTTGCTCATAATGGCTTTTCTTTCTTTCTTTTTTCTTTTTTTTTACGCTGAAATCTCCAGCAGTTACAAAGTTTTAGGTGTACAACTGAGCAACAACGTCATAGTAAAAGTGTGAAAAGAATGAAAGGGTAAAAAAAAAAAAGAGCAAAATTTCACTTACGTGTGCACCTTTCGGCGAGAGAGAGAGAGAGAGAGAGAGAGAGAGAGAGAGAGAGAGAGAGAGAGAGAGAGAGAGAGAGAGAGAGAGAGAGAGAGACGCATTTGAGGAACGAGGAAGAGGCTTCGTTGTGAGAATGTTGTTGTGGAGGTTATGAGACAAACTCTAGCGTTCTCTTTTTTTTTTATTTTCTTTTTCTTAGCTTCTGCTCACATGTATACTCTTATGAGCTTTCCCAGTCTCTGGTGTTTTACTCGTAATGGTGGAATTGTAGTAAATGCCTGTATGTGTGTGTGTGTGTGTGTATTTCTTTATCATCTAACTATCTATGTATGTATGTATGTATGTATCTATCTATCTATCTATCTATCTATCTATCTATTATCTATCTATCTATCTATCTATATATATATATATATATATATATATATATATATATATATATATATATATATATATATATATATATATATATATATATATATATATATATATATATATATATATATATATATATATATATATATTATACGTGAATGCAGTTGAAGCGGAAATCATTGCCTTCGCCTGTGCCACGAACGCTCTAAACGGGGAATCCACAAGATAAATAAGAGGAGGGAGCGAGCCACCTCCTCCACTATATATATATATATCATCCACGGCGAGGATAAAGAATGGTGACAAAAGGCGAAGACTGTGTGTCAGAGACGCTTAAATCTTATGGAATTTATAGCAGTGTGTAAGACGTGTGGCTGCCGGCCCTTGGCAGCCATAGGTTATATACTTCAGTGATGAATTGTAAAGGCTGCTGGGAGAGTCCACAGAAAATCCTGCTCAAGTTATTCTTTAAGATAATAAAGTTCTCGGGATTTAACCTCACTTACCTGGGAGATATATTAGCATATATTTGCATGTACATATGAGCGTGTGTATCTATTTTTGTATGTACGTATATATGGAGTGTATGGATGTATATATCCATTGATACGTGCCTATGTATATAGTGTAGTGATATACTTATATTTGCACATATGTATGTCTGTGTGTGTATGTGTGATTGTTTCTGTCTGTCTGTTTGTATGTATGTGTGGAGACAACCGCTCAGGGAATAATTGTTTGGTATCAATTCAATTGTGATTCAATTATATAAATTCGTCGGCCGTGAAGCTCAGGGACGACACATGTAGGAATGACACAACCTGGGAAATGGGGACACACACACACATAGAGAGCATGAATGCCAGGGTTCTGAACCCGACTTCTCTGACGGAAGGCGACGCGAGCACCGAAGAAAAAGAGAAGTTCATCAAAAGCAGCTTATTCTGTGAGCCTGAAAGATTGTCCGTGGGTGAAGAGGCTCATGAAGTAGAGGGAAAAGAAGCAGAATTTTCTCGATTTGGTTTTGCTTTATATATATATATATATATATATATATATATATATATATATATATATATATATATATATATATATATATATATATATATATATATATATATATATATATATATATATATATATATATATATATATATATATATATATATATATATATATATATATATATATATATATATATATATATATATATATGTATATATATATATATGAAGAAAATGTAGTTTGGTCATTAATAGGAGCCAAGTTAACAGGTAGTTTCCATGATGGTACTTACCGGTAGTTAGGCATGGCCTTGCTTGGGAAAACCTCCACAACAGGAGTAATAGGAAAGAGGAAACATGGTGTACCCTTTTCGCTTTTGGCAACAAGTGGCATTTGACGTAGAATCACATCTTCTCAGTGGTATTCTTCCCCATTTGTTACAGTGGTCAGCAGTAAAGTGATCACAGTCAGTGGTGACGGACGGAGCAAATGCTGTGTGATCCCAACATTATTTTGTTATTTTCTTTCATAAGAGAGTCGTATCCCATCTCAGTGCATGGAGATCGTGTCAGGGAGGTTGGCAGTCTATCTATTTTCATCATATACATCCTTATTCGAGCCATTGCATGAAGAGAGGGTCTAATGACGCGTCTTTTTTTTTTTTTCAGAGAATGCGGTGAGCCCGACCTCTTCAACACCACAGGAAGACCCAGGAGCACCAATCAGGTTACGACCCTTGAGCATGACGTTAACCTTTGACCCTAACACCCTCAAGGGACGGATGAAAACCTATGGCTACCACACCCATGAGTGGTGAGGGTCAGTTAGGTCCAACCTCACACCATCTTACCGATGGGTTTTACCTTCGTGTTCAGGAGAGTCGTGTTGAACAAGCTAATGGCCTCGTACCAGGGTCTTATTTGTAAGCCATCAAGGTGTTCGTCTTCCATCCTCTCCCACCGACACACTCGAACGCAGGCTATATATCTGCCTTCAATTCGTCCCTTGGCTACTTGCGTAAAATGTCGTCCAGCAGAGAGCAATACTTTGCACCCGGCGACTAGGCTTAGTGAGAAATCTCACTGGAAAAAAAAAAGAAAAGAAAATAGATGTTTTCTTCGAAAGAAATGTTTGCCTACTGAACGAACATCCGCCAGCACGAGACGCTGTCAGTCGTTGTGATGTTGGAAAATGTTGAATGTTCGTGTTGACTGAGAGTCATCTCAAATTAGGAGTCCTGCTTATAGATGAAACATAGATGTATATGAAGTATTTCGTATGATATACACACCGAATGTGTATGAGGAGTGAAGGAAGGATCTAGAATTGCCATCTTGATAAACACAGGCCTTTATTTATGGCTCTAGACTCAAAATACACCAACCTTGTCATAGTATCATGTACCTGACTCACTTATTCATACAATGGTTATCATGCCATTACCAAAAAGAGGTCACCAATGGCGCAACGGTACTATTAGAAGTAGAGTCTCGTCAAAGAAATTCTCACTCCAAAAGAGTCCATCATATCCATGCTGTTGGACGTAGCGCAGCCTTAAAGCCGAAGAAGTTTTCAGAAAAGGAGTCCTGGAGTAATGCCGGGAGCCTTTCAAGTTTTGGGGGTCCATAGCCGAGTTTATGACACGGAAATTGGCTGAATGAACGTAAACTTGGAAAAACTTTGTGTTTGCATTTGTAATCGTATATCATTGACGACGTTCTTATCGTGATAATATATACATATATATATATATATATATATATATATATATATATATATATATATATATATATATATATATATATATATATATATATATATATATATATATATATATATATATATATATATATATATATATATATATATATATATATATATATATACATATATATATATACACATATATATACATATATGATAGATACGTATGCATGTATATTGATACACACGAGTAGAAATGGTATACGATAAGTCCCCAGTGCACTTTGGTGTATTACATCTTTAGGGGAGACTCAGCATAAGACATAGGATGACAGTAGAGTCAATATATATGCTTATAGATGTGTGAGGCGAAAATGCCTAGCATTAGAAGATTAATAGAATATCCACCTGATTCATATCTTCCTTACGAAACATGAATCAGACAAGTTCCTGAATGTGTCTCCAATACGTGCTGAAGAACAATGTCATGTCATATGACACATGGTTATGACAAGACCCAAAGGCTTTGGGTCATATATGCCAATACAACCCATGTGTAAACTGAAGCCATTTACCCCATGTGGGTTTACCACTGCAAACGGGAGAGCAGTAATAATGGAAACCCAGCAGTAATATTAGTGTCTACATCATCACAGACTGTTGCCCTTAATCTGACTGTAAACCAGCAATGACTGGCATACTAATCCCATTACGTGACTGGATGACGTCGAGTCATTACGCTTACTTCCCCAGGTGATTATCTCAAGGTAAATAATGATATTAATGATAGTTGTAATGTTCATGTGTTTAGGGGGTACTTGTGTGTGTGTGTGTGTGTGTGTGTGTGTGTGTGTGTGTGTGTGTGTGTGTTTTGATTCTTGCCAGTATCGTAGCACAAAGGCAATATGAAAACACGTGAACAAAATAATCACAGAGGATGCAAATTAAGTTCACTAACGTACAGCATATACACAACGCGTAGTCGTTCCCTTAACACATATGTAGATCAGAACCTTGAATTAGTATCTCAGTTGCCATGTCCCTCATTTGTCAAGGCAGTTAATGGCTCTCTTAGTCTCCGCTCCTAATCCTCCCCTGATTAATGATTATAGAGACAATTAGCTTTGGGATCAGCGTTAATGCGGTGATCGACATGGCCAGTAGACTAAATGAATAGACACTTTTAACAACTCCTTCTTACTTTTTTTTTTTACCCTTTTCCTTCTGAGCTGTCAGTCTGTCTGTAAGTCTGTCTGTCAGTCTATTTGTCTACCTCTCAGTCTGTCTGTCGGTCTGTCTGTCTGTCTGTATGTCTTTCTATATATGAATTTGCATGACTACTCGTCTAAGAACTTGTCAAACCATTGTACAAAAGAAAAAGAAAATATTTTGGCTTTTACACATTGTATCCATTATATGCTATTTCGATTCGCAATTCTTGATGCATAAATAAATGTTGATGTTACCTGGCTCAACCTATTCTGAAGGGAAGTAGGTAATAGAGGGATGTAGAGAATTGGCAGAAAGCTTGAACATTTATATCATTATGGCTACAAGGACCATATTGTAGGTACATTCACAATATTCTTCAGTTTCAAAACATGATATTGTTCAAGTGTTTACGCATAATTTCTTTTAAAGAATAGATCATCCTCATTCTAGAACTTTAACACTGCACGAAAAGAAAAAGAATATGACGATCCTCTCCCATTGCAGTAAAGACAAACGCTGAAAAATTGAATTCAGGTTCTGAAGTTTGTGTGTGATTCTTTTGAGGGAGGGAAGAGGGAGAAGTTACTACAAAACACATCTGAGTTCTCTTAACTACAGGAGGAAGACCAAGAAGGTCTCAGTGTCGACTTTACGCAGTAAGCCTGGACAGAAAGGGTCAGAAAATTACTTCTTTAACTCTGAACTTTGAACTTTTTAACTTTGAGAATTTCTTTAACTTTGAACATTAGCTACCGTCACGTGGCACATGTATCTCTCTCTTCCTTCCTACTATATGTTTTTCTTCTCTTTTTACGGTATTGAAATGCTATTCTTTTGAAGGGGTTGGTATAAGTGCTATAATACCTGGAACAGGTTCTAATTATGAGCCTCACAAACGAGTATGATGAGATTATGATTCATTAGACAAGAACAAGGTAAAGTTTTCTACTTATATCAAAATGAGGATTAAAAATGAAGACTCGAGAGGACATTTATGATGCAATTTAGCTCTAACTCTGTTAAATGAAATGATCGAATTCCCTTTCCTCCCTCCAGTCTGGTATGATGAGGACAGAAGGTGGGTTGGTGGTAATAGGGTCAAGAAAGAGAGGATTCAACCCCAGTTTAAGGAAGGAGGATCCAAGTGTGTTTTATAAGTGGGCTTCGTGAAGAACAAAGTGGGTTATGGTTGGAAGTGTGAGTGTTACGGTAATTGGTGGAATGGGTAGAATGGTTTGAGAGATGAATGTTTGAGTGGATGGGTGACTGGATGAATGATTTGATCAAACATTCTCCTCACAATGAGAAGATCGTCAGCCAAAATACATCAACCATTTAAAATCTCCATCGATATGTTGAAATTATCATGATACCTTCTATACCTTAGAAATTCTTATATATAATACCTTTGATAAGTAACATTCACATCGATAACCGCCAGGGCCTAATAGAGACGAAAAAGGACCTATAAACTGGGGGCGAATATTTGAGTTTCCACAGTTCGAGAGCTCAATGCTTAACGAATTGCGAATAAGCCCAGTACTTCACAGTAAGATAACAAGTATTGGTTCTTGATATCTTTCAAGACTGAGATCAGTATACGAGGATATAAGTGTCATTAAAGAGTATTCATACACGATATGAACAAATGACAACCTTAAGTAAGAATATCTAAGATGATTCTAACAGATCTAAAGACAATGATGTGGATTCGGATTCCATGGGTGAAACTGCTTTGATTTCGATAACCTTTACTGAACCTGTATCGCCTCTTTGTCTTCAAAACCACTGAATACGTAAACCTGATTTGCAATACGATAAGAGTTCTACCACAATCTACTGTGGTGCACAATGGGAATGATCAAGTACGAACGAATCAGACAGAAATAAAGTTCATGGAAAAAAAAAAAATGTTATTTTTTTTTTTTTACAATTTATGAGACATAATTCCTAGAGTCGTTGTTATTTTGTTTAATGCCGCAACGGGGATGATCTACTAGCATTGTCCCTCCCGGAAATAAGCTCTGTGAGGTTAGGTATGTTTGGAATAAGTATAATGAATGGATGTTGATCCTGAGTTTGTTATCATGATAGCAAGGCAGGTCTCATGAGAGCAATACATACAGAAGTATAAATATACAGACAAAGAGATTAAGAAACACGCAACACACACACACACACACACACACACACACACACACACACACACACAGGAGGCGGCAGGAAAATGTATTGATAATCTAACAGAAATAATATAAAGAATATTGACATACAAACAGGTACATTAAGGATTAAAGGTAATGATCTCATTGGTTAAACTGAGAAATAGATGGATAGGTCAATATAATTGCATGCAACACCATGTAAATGACTCTATTCTATGGATGGTTAAGGAGATACATTCGCCTTATTGTTAAATGTGTGACAGTAAAGCTGAAATGTAGAAGAAAATTGTTCATAAATATATGCCTTATGTCACAGAGAGTGGCTTTACATTTGATTTCATCAAAATCTGGTTGAAAATCGAGTCCTCCATTAATAAAGAACATTCATTTCCACCCTCTTTCTTACGTTGCTCCAAACTCCTCACAAGAACCCCATCTTCCGATACTCTTTTCCCTTCCACCTGCAGATTTTAAACTTCGGACGTGTGGTTAAAAATTCTCTTTCCAGGCCATCACGCAACACCATCCTCCGGTATCTGCAAACACGAGAAGATTGACGGAATCTCTCAGACAATCTCTGGTAAGCCGTCTGGGAGCCTCTGGTGAGGTCCAGGGAAGAACTCCCACGCGTTTTTGTGGCACAGTTCAACAGCTCCGGCCTCACATACCGGCGGGGGTATCAAGATTTTTCGACACGTACATATCAAAGCATCTAAAAAAAAGAAGAAAAAAGGATGAGTGAACTATCATCCAATTTTCGTTGAGTTATTTACATAATACGTGGTGCTTAAACCTGCTGAGATTGAGTGCTTGGAAAGTAGAATATTTGGATTTTTTCTTTTTTTTGTCGTGTAGAGACATTTCTTTTTGGAAGTTAGGGATTAAACTCAATTAGGAGATATCAAAATGGGGAAATTTAAGGAGCAAGATAATTCATAACTGTAATCACATTTCAGATTGCTTATATATATATTTGTATATATATATATATATATATATATATATATATATATATATATATATATATATATATATATATATATATATATATATATATATATATATATATATATATATGTATATATATATATACATTTATATAAAAGTTTCAGTTAACGTTTCGTAGAATCAGTGGAGGTTTGTTGGAAAAGAATGACGAATTCTTTTTTTTTCTCTCTTTTCTTTGCCAGTCTTCCCAAATATGAGATGCATCCTGTGAGAACCAACATTGGCATGTGGGCAGAGAAAGAGTTGTGTGTGTGTGTATAATACACAGCCAGACAAAAGTTTGTTTACTTTGCGTGATCCAACGAGGCAGAGAGAGGAGAGAGAGAGAGAGAGAGAGAGAGAGAGAGAGAGAGAGAGAGAGAGAGAGAGAGAGAGAGAGAGAGAGAGAGAGAGAGAGAGAGAGAGAGAGAGAGAGAGAGAGAGAGAGAGAGAGAGAGAGAGAGAGAGAGAGAGAGAGAGAAACGACAGATCCATAGAATATAGGCGAGAGCAGAAGTGGGAGCAGATGGGAATGGTAGTAGAGGTGTGCGAAAATGAACGTCAAGGTTAAACGAAAGAAGAAAACATGTTCAACACGGTGGGAGAGAGGGCGAGAGCCAACCCTGTCTTGTTTGGAGAACTCACATGTCCTCTTTAAGACTCGGCTGCGTAGTTACTGTTGTGCCACTGAATCATTGATGCTACCATGACACGGAGGTTCTAATGCTTGAAACATTTCTAATATATATATATATATATATATATATATATATATATATATATATATATATATATATATATATATATATATATATATATATATATATATATATATATATATATATATATATTTGCACTGCCCTTTTAGTACTATGGGAAAGAATCAACAGTACAAAGACCATCATATGGGAAGAAGCTATATAGTCTGCTCGTATTCTTTCTATCATTTTCATTGCTTTTCAAAATCCTCACCTCACTCCATCTTATTGCCGTCGGAGCTGTAGTGTCTTCCACTCAAAACAAAGGTTTACAAGATTGTTTTTAATCTTTTGATACTGTAATGTTCAGTGGTTGATTGATGAAGGTCATATATCGCTTCCAGTGGCTGTCCCTCTCATGTGATATTTGCACAACGGTGGGATTTTATTACTCTCCTCAGTCCACTCCCTCTCTGGGGGATATTGTAAGGTCAAGTTGAACTCACCAGGTGATTTCGCGTCAGCAATGTCTCAGAGGTCTGGGGGTAACGCAACGCAGGGTACGCTTCGATGCTGTCCAGCACAATCTGATTGGTATATTATTATCATCAGGAGGTTAAAGCCATATGCTAGTCTAGCTAACTATCTATCTCATGCAGGAACGAGCTAATATCTAACTCCGTAACTAACCGACTGGCTATAAAACAAAGACGGATGCATGTAGATTTATATCTAAATGTTCATAGAAAAATCTCTCTATTCACGTGTGTTTTTATTCAGATAAACTACTATTCATTAGGGTATTCTTAAAGTCAAGGAGAGATAGTTAGAACGTTTATTTCATATATATTACCTTAGCTAGGCAGCGCCGTAAGGAGACACGCACGGCGAGTAAGTGAAATCCGGGTTGCGGACACCGTAGACTTTTCCCGAAACCAGGCACTGCGGGAAATGGGCTTACGACGAGTCTGTAACCCTTTCATTTACCCACTGACGTACTGTCTTCTTTCGTAACCTTACTCTTTATCCCTCCGTGTGTAAAAAGAATGTTTTTGCTATATAGATGAATGTTAATCATGTCTTATAGACATGGTTAATATTCATAATCCTGTATCTGAAGCGAAAATATACTCCTCCGCACACATACATATAATCTCTTTCTCTACCCGTCTACTATCTCTCTCTCTCTCTCTCTCTCTCTCTCTCTCTCTCTCTCTCTCTCTCTCTCTCTCTCTCTCTCTCTCTCTCTCTCTCTCCTCTCTCTCTCTCTCTCTCTCTCTCTCTCTCTCTCTCTCTAAGCATTTCCTTTTTTCCCCTCCTTTTCATAACATCAGGAATCCTTCATTTTCCCCAATACTCATCATTTTGAAAAACGTTATTCTTCGCCCTTTGTCTTCTACCAAAAAAGTTAAAGTATATATACATCTATACGTTTTCCCCACCGTATCACGCATTCTCAACCGTCATTACATTTCTCAGTACTCGCTCAGTAAAGTACAAGTTTTTCGGCACGTTTATTTAAGAAGAAATATATCATTGCTCCTCCAGACTTAACCCTGGTTTTTCCGTCTGGCTTTACCCAGCACCAGTAGTGCCATCCATATTCTAACATGCAAGAGAATGCATTAGAGTATTGCGGAGTCTCTTGCAATATTCAACCTCTGCCAGGTAAGTAATACGATGGGGTTCTGGTATCGTAGATTTTTTTTGGTTTTGGTTTTTCTTTTCAGTGTCTGGCTGTGTCTAGCTCTTGGATATTAACACATGACCTGTGGTCCATACGACTGAGTATTTCTTTCGTATGATTAGATCTAGCATTCATTATCAGCTGTTTTAAAGGTACTTTCTTGTACTCTCTCTCTCTCTCTCTCTCTCTCTCTCTCTCTCTCTCTCTCTCTCTCTCTTGGAACCCATACTCTTGGCGCCCCCTTCCTCCCTTGGTGCCGGAGTTTGTTAACGTCTCTTAACTTTTTTCCCGAGGTTCTGGCCTACTCCGGAATCTCCCGAATGTCTAGAAAAATCCCAGACACCCACTCACCCAATAACCGTGCCACTCACCCCTTGTGGAGGCTCACGGTGGAGGCTCAGTGCCCATGGGGATGGTATCTCAAATGGTTCTCGCTATACCCATGAGGAAGGAAAAAGCGAAAAGAAAAAAAAAATACCTACATGGAACATGCACTGAAAATCAAAGAAATGAGTGTAACTGAAAAACAAATTCAAATCTATGTCTATACATTGAGTGGGATTGTCTTCCCGTTGTGACCGGTTGTAATCACAAATAATAACATATTTCACAACTGTGGCAATATATATGCAAATTAGTATTATGAAGGGTCAATGTACTAGTTTCATGTTTAATATTCTGTGCCATAAATCATTGATGGCTTTATGTTTCTAGTCACAGAACTTTGTATAATTGTTACATAATACCTCCATTACATAGTGAATTCGTAAAATAGATGATGTGTATAGGCATTCTATATATATATATATATATATATATATATATATATATATATATATATATATATATATATATATATATATATTCATTATGACAAGAATACGTGAACGCTCACGCACAAAATAACACATTAGATTTCATGATAAATTGCACAAATGGGTTCAGAGGCATAGAAAACAATATAGGACCATATATTAATGGTAAATGACACAGTAAATGGCACTAAGGACCTCAAAAGTATAGCATATATGACATAAATTAGGATAAGGAAGAACAAGATGACTTACCTCAACAAACGAATGAACAACTTGATATATACAACATTACCGAAGTTGTACCACAAAATATTTAAAGAAATAAAACAAGGACAATAGTTGATGCTAAAAGTGTTGAGAGACTCATTATTCGTGAAAGTATATTGTATTACGTACCTCATAATGCATAGACAAGTACTGCACCTTTGACAGATTTAATGAAACATTCTAAGCTTCATTTTGAGGGTCCACATGATCTGGTATGCTTTGTTGAAAGGAGAGATCATATTTTACTAATGAGTCTTGTCAATTTTGCTTGAAGTAATTAGTTCATTTAATTACACGTGTTGAATACCGGCTCCCATAGAACTGTGAACAGCTTCTCCTTTTCTTTAATACCTTTGCCAGATACTATCTATCATCCTAGATTCCTCTTCATGACTTCAAATTTAAAGAGAACCTTCTGGAGTTCGTGATCTATACTTAAATGATTACCTACTATCACACTATGCTTCTTTCTGAAAGCTGTTTATCATATATGCGAAAGAGAATTCCTCACGTTATTAGCACGTAGTCGAACAAACAATATGTCGAAGGTTCAGGTGTTTTACAGTTTTTTTTAAATGAATAAAAGCCCTGGTTACCTCAATCTGAGATGAAGAGCAGGAAATACAAAGACCAAGAACGAGGTGTCAGACATAAATTGAATTTGATATATAAATACAAGAAACTGTCGGAGGAAACACTGAAGCAGAAAATTACATTTCTCAGCTTCTTAATGGAAAGAAAAGTGTGCATTTGGGTATTTTCCTTTGTCCTGGGGAGACGAGTGGTGTATCTTTGCTCTATGGTTTGCGAAGGGAAAGTGAGATGGTCTTCATGATATTCATTGATATTCTCATAAATATTCAATATTATCGTCCTCTTTATTTATGACTATAGTTATCCTTATGATCTTTGCAGATTTCCTTCGTTGCAATTGTCTTTTTTTTTGACGGCCATCCTTTGCTAGTCATTTCCACTAACCCTTTCGTTCCTTACAGTCATCCTTGATCACCAAAATCCTTATCTACTTACCTGATTGTGACTATCGTTACCTTAATCACCCTGTGAAGGAGGATAAGATTTACCAGTTTGCATTTTGGCTCACGAGAGAGAGAGAGAGAGAGAGAGAGAGAGAGAGAGAGAGAGAGAGAGAGAGAGAGAGAGAGAGAGAGAGAGAGAGAGAGAGAGAGAGAGAGAGAGAGAGAGAGAGAGAGAGAGAGAGAGAGAGAGAGAGAGAGAGAGAGAGAGAGAGAGAGAGAGAGAGAGAGAGAGAGAGAGAGAATGGAACATGAGGTTATGAGTTTCCATCATTCCCCACTCCCTCTCTCCTCAACCCCCCAAAACAGAGAGGAGAGGGATGTTATTTTTTCCTCTCCACGCCGAATGTCGGGTCTGTTTATCTACGAAGGTGAAAAAATACGCCATAAAGCTTTATGAGATTTATACCCCAGGAAACCCATGGTAGTTAAGGAACTCCCTGGCGTATTTTTTTTACATCTCACACTTGGGTAATGGAGCTCGTTGTACAAATAGCATGTCAGCTGGCCTCAGAGAGAGACAAAGAGAGATGGGAGAGAGAGAGAGAGAGAGAGAGAGAGAGAGAGAGAGAGAGAGAGAGAGAGAGAGAGAGAGAGAGAGAGAGAGAGAGAGAGAGAGAGAGAGAGAGAGAGAGAGAGAGAGAGAGAGAGAGAGAGAGAGAGAGAGGAGCATTTTGATAAGCACTTCTGAAATGGCCACGACTGGGGTACGGTTTTTCGTCCGTTAAGTATCAAATACCTCATTAAAAGAGGCACGAAAATGACACTCTAAAAGGCTTAAAAAAAAAAAAGATACTTTAAAACATTGTATGATTCATCACCAAAATAGTTGGATGAGTTTCTGATCTCATCCAGTATCATAAGCAACCTCGTATGAACCCAGTTACACGAGTATGTTACTGCTTGTATTGCTTTCTAATCCTTATTCCCCTGTAAGGACCAAGTCATCGCAAATGAATTCAGCGAGACAACAATTTCAAAAACAAAAAAAAAAAAAGATTCTTACATGAAATATTGAAAAATTCAACACTGAAATATGCGAGAAATCAAGTAAGGATAAAAGTCAATTACCATGATGTGCAATTTAGCGATATAAACTTTACATAAAACGGAATTAGAAATTTAATCCCAAGTTTAATTAAAGTCGCGCGAATTTTATTTCCAGGCTGTATCAGATATTTATAACGTCGTATGAAGTTCGGAAACGACCAACTTTTCCGTAAAACTCAAGGAGAAAAAAAATTATGGTAGTGATTCTGCTTTATAGGATCTAACTAGAGAAAAATACGACTGAATATATATATATATATATATATATATATATATATATATATATATATATATATATATATATATATATATATATATATATATATATATATATATATATATATATATATATATATATATATATGGACGTTTGGAAATCTATTTCGTCAATAAATCGACTGTTATGAAGACTAAATAGTAAAACTCGGTGTATGATAGATGCTGATGGCTGAATGGTTCCCTTGCTCTCTGGTTTCAATGGTACTCTGTTATAATGGGAATGTCTACGTTATATCGACTTATTGTTGGTATAAGCCACACCCTAGTGATCCTTGACCAAAGCCGTATCAGAGGTTCTGAGACTATGATTCTTTTAAAAGCTATCATGGCTGAATGCTTTTAGATCTCTTTCATAAGGTTTTTGAAAATGTACCTGGAGCTTTGGTTCGTCTATTGATACGCTTGGAAAGGTATTTTGGAGCTGATTGCTCGCTTCCTTCGTTCACATTTGAAGGAGAGCTATTTTTCAGAATCTTTCATGAGATATATATATATATATGTGTATATATGTGTGTGTGTGTGTGTGTGTGTGTGTGTGTGTGTGTGTGTGTGTGTGTGTGTGTGTGTGTGTGTGTGTGTGTGTGTGTGTGTGTGTGTGTGTGTGTGTGTTGTGTGTGTGAATTCTTTAAAGTCTTTAACTTAGATTCAACGATATTTTGCAGAAGTCTTCCATCCTCTATCGTGGCCGGGTGTCTTAATTAAATTCTCTTATTGTGCTCGCGGATTAGGAGATGCCACCTTCAGCTTTTATTGGCTAAGTCCAAAGCCGAGGGAGAAAGCTCAGACGGAGGCCACTTGTAACGCTGGTGGCAGACGGCTTAGCTGCAGGTTGGCAGGGTGAAGGGGGAGAGAGGGAGGGTTATTTGCAGTGAGACCTTAGCTGCTGGAAACCTTTTTAAGTAAAACTGCCACCCTTCGTTGGCATCAAAACGATAACTGTAATGAAGAGAGTACATGATGATTTTACACAACTTTCCATGACATTTTCACACTGTGGTCGCTAGGTATCGCTATATGTCTCAGAAAAATGTGAATGACGCTCCTCAAAGAACATGCATACCCGTAGCGACCTGTGGATCAAGTTGTTCATTTAGATAGCGAACAATGAAGTCCTGGTTTTAAGGTGACGTCGGTGCAAATTCAATCGCGTCTAAAACACGACACGGAGGTAGTTACTGAACTGTCATAGGTTCAGCAAAGGTAGTTAAACAGATGATACTCTAATTGAGCATGATAAGACAAGAAGGCAGGTGTAGTGAGGAACCGAAATGCTTGTCTGAAAAATGAAGGCAAGTACAAATTCCGAAGACACGTTAGAAAACGCAGCAATAATCAAAGAACAGAAGGAAATAAAACCCTGGGGGGTTGATGGTGTGTGTGTGTGTGTGTGTGTGTGTGTGTGTGTGTGTGTGTGTGTGTGTGTGGGTAGGATGGATGGTAGAGCCAGGTGTACTGATGTTGTGTTAATGAGACCTTAGGGAACAGGTGAGCGCAGCCACTTCCATTTGTCTTTCAAGAAGAAATAAAGAGAAATTTTTCTTCTATGTTCCCGAGAGTGGAAAACATTAATATTTCTTACGTTGGATGTCAAAGAATATATATATATATATATATATATATATATATATATATATATATATATATATATATATATATATATTATATATATATATATATATATATATATATATATATATATATATATATATATATATATATATATATATATATATATATATATATATATATATATATATATATATATATATATATATATATATATGACAGGAAGATCAATGTGAAGATCATTACGGTAGTGATATAAATGACAGTAATTTTCATCTTTGCCTGCTATCATCCTCCCATTTACTTCGCTCCATGCAAAAGAAATCCCTTATTTTAGCTGAAGTTTGCAGATCTTTCTCTCTATCTCCTATTTGCCAATTTGTTCAGCCCTTGCTCTCCTTTCGCTTTCTCTTGTACACCTCCTAATCACACGCACTCCTTCCTTACAGGTACCACTGCGCACCCCTGTTTTCTCTCTTTGCTACTGAATAAACTTCCTCTTCCCGCTACTCACAATCCTCTCTAACACATCCATATCCCACCTTCCGCAAGCCATTCACTTCATTCGCACACATAAACACTGCTTCTCTAAATAATGTTACCTCCTCTCCCACTTTCCTCGTTTCATTTCCACTCACCTTATACCACTCCTCATGCGATATATGTTGGAGTCTCAGCTCACAAGCCTCTCTTCCAAGCTCATTCACTTTAGCAATGAGAGAGAGAGAGAGAGAGAGAGAGAGAGAGAGAGAGAGAGAGAGAGAGAGAGAGAGAGAGAGAGAGAGAGAGAGAGAGAGAGAGAGAGAGAGAGAGAGAGAGAGAGAGAGAGACTAAGCTCTCGTATTTCAAGCTTCCAGTATTTTTTCTGCTAATCTACCAATTGCCAAAGTATTCACAATACTATACCATTAGCTCAACTGTTTGGCTCACACAGATTATCGAACTCTTGCGTAAATAATGGCGGTACAAGCCTTTCTAACATCTTTCATGTAAGTTCCATTCTCTTTCGTCTGAAATCATATGTCATACATATGTATTCAAGAAAATATTCAAATTGCAACTTTACAAAATCCGATTTAAAGACTCATCTCTCTGTATGAAGAATATATTCAAAAGTCACCACTATCGAGCATGGACCTAAGAATCTATTTGAAATAAAAGAGGAACAGATTCTTCCCCAAGCAAACTCATGATCATATGATATTCAACTATAAATGCTGTCAGAACAACAGACAAGCGCTCTCATAAGGTTATGTCGTTTGTGACATAATCCGTCATCACTCCAGTGCAATATCTGTTATGATTTATGTAAAGGGATCTTGATATGTACCCTACCGCTATTGCTTTTTGCTCAGCATGTCAGTAAATCCTTTTGTATACAGGATTTTACTGGTTCCTGGGAATGATTTCGCTCGTCAGTACTGGGTACATTTAATACAGGGTAAAGAGAACATATCCCTGTGTTATACATCCATACGAATAATAACGCTGTGGATATCTACTTAACTCAGGTCGCCTTCAGGGAGGTAGTGGCTCCGACTATAGTTAAGAGCGGATGAAAGAGTCTCTGAATGGGTCTTTGTGTTGGTTAAACCTATTCTCAGCTGAGCCACCTACGAGCTGAATGCCCTTTTAGGAGCTTATTTCATACGTACGTTTATTTACTTCTACTTACCCCAAGACTAATTTCTATGGAAGAGTTCTAATGCCACGTAAGATCTTTCTAAAGGATCTTGCAGCCCAAAGATACGCTACTTCAAGTAGCAGGTAAAGTAGACTCCTCTGAAGTGAACAGTTCTTTGGCAAGAATGTACTTCCAGTGTTACAGCCTCGTCACAGTTGACTTTTTACTCGTGATGTTACCTCAAGCAGGCGGAATCCGGTAACACACACACCACACACACACACACACACACACACACACACACACACACACACACACACACACACACACAATCAAACATACATATAGATATATATGTACACATTCATACACACACACACACACACACACACACACACACACACACACACACACATAGATAGCGAAACACATACGCAAGCTATTCAGCTCTCTTCCGTATAGAGATACGCATTTCGAAAGACCTACAGCTAAACTCTGAATACAAATGTATTCCTACACAGACCACCGGCCCACCACATTCCAGAAAAATAATGAGAGACGCAAAAAAGACGTGAGTCTGAAAGCGGCAAATGTCTGATGATATATGCCAATGAAGGAGGATAGGAAAAGGAGGAAGAGTAAAGGAAAGAGAGGAGAAGCGAAGAGGGAATAAAGGCAATGCCGGACGGAGGCGGAGGAGGAGGAGGACGACTAGATTAGCATGGATGAAGGGGAAGTGAAAACTAGATGAGAGACAATGACGTGAAAGATACATGGGAATTGAGGAAGAACGAATTTGCAAATTGATAGGAACGTGTTATTGAGTTAGAAGGGAAGATATTAAGGGAAAAACAGAGAGAAAGACGAGAGACAGAAAGTGTGAGAGAAAGTGAGGAAGATGGCCATACTCCCTCATCAGGGACTGTCTTACTAGGAGGGTGGGTGAACGGGAACTGACGCCTTGTGAGCTACAAACAGAGTCAAACTCCTCGTGGCGAATGAGGTTTGGTGTTGGCGAGTCCCATGGGGGTGCTGCCGCGCGCCCAAGGGGATCGTTCGAAGGGGAGGAAAAGGGGATGAACTGAGTCGGTCACGTACGACAGTGGGAGGCCAAGATGGTGGGGAGGGAGGAAGAGGAAGAGATGTCGGTCGCTCCTTCCATGTGTATATATATATATATATATATATTATATATATATATATATATATATATATATATATATATATATATATATATATATATATAATATATATATATATATATATATATATATATATATATATATATACAGAGAGAGAGAGAGAGAGAGAGAGGGGGGGTAGTAGGATGTAAAAGAAAACGCAGATTTAAGTCTCGAATTCCTTGTCGTTCAATATACCAATTACCAGAGCATTTACTGCTCTCTTCAACCAAATGAACTGATCAACGTACAAATTGCTCCAGTGTTGCTTCCCTAATGGTCCTATGAGCCATTTGATCCTTTATATCTGAAACCTTTATTCAATTTGCCTTTGGTGCGATTTTTAATGAAGGTTTCCGAGAATTTAAAAAGCAATCTGAAAGGAATTTCAAGATGATAAAGAATAGTTATACAACACTTTGTCTTTGCATAGTAAATAGTGGCGCTTTTTGCCATGCCTAATGGGAGAGATATTATCAACTTTCATATGATTACTGACATCTCACCTTCTGTAATTAGAACGGTAATATTCTGACACGTACTTACTTATGTCAATACCCCCCTACCCCTTGTGTCATTAGATTACTGAGTTGGCAATCTTCAATGCCCACAGCAAAGCGTCTCTCCCTAAAATTCGTCTCTGCTAAGCAAAGGTCATGAGCCTTTCATGAACACATGCACATATCATGAACCAGGCCTTCACGTGAGCTGAGTTATAATCTTACACTCAAAATGACAATGACGTATCTCATGGCTCAAACAACTGTTCCTTTCCAGCACCCCCATCGTGTTCGTGATGACAGAGGTTGTAAATCTTTTCGAAATCATTATCGTATTAGTGGCTCCGGTGACTGAGGTATGATTACTAGCTCGTAATATACGTATATATGTATCCCATGATGACAAAATCATGCGCTTTGCACTGGGGCATGACGGAGAAAACTGTGCACAGGGGATAAGCTAACAAAATACGCTATATCAAGTGTGTGCTTCGGGAACTTAATATCATCGCTATATTTTATCTCCGTTTTTTTTTTTTTCTCTTTTGGCTCAGAAATACTCATTTTTGGACAATGTGAACTATATTCTATGTATGCTGTTCGGTCCAAAGGCCATTACACTCTACGTATAATTCAGGAATTTAGGTGTTGTATGATATCTTTCTTTTAACTGTTTCATCTCTCGTACATTAGCGATTATAACTTAATAGTCTCCTTTCTCCAGGAGTTCCTGCAGTTTCTAGGCTGCACTATGATCAGTAGCAGGGAAAGTAGGGACTCCTTTTGGAGTGAGAAGTTCTTCGACGAGATTGTACTCCGATGATGCATGTTCGTATATAAAAAGACTTTTCACTCTCTGGGTCACCTCAAGCTAGTGAATAGATAATGAAAAGTTCTCATGTCCATAAGCTTAAACCCCCATATTCCCCTTTAATCAGAGAAGCGCAAGACTATTTTTGTTTGTATTTCAGTTGAACTCTTGAGAATGCCTTTATTGGGTTTGGGGCACCTGATGGCGTGGGTAACTCGTTGATTGAACTTGTGTGTGTGTGTGTGTGTGTGTGTGTGTGTGTGTGTGTGTGTGTGTGTGTGTGTGTGTGTGTGTGTGTGTGTGTGTGTGTGTGTGTATGTGTGTGTGTGTGTGTTTTCAGCAGAGCCAACCCGTCGGGAATATTCAAAAGTAAAGGATGAGGTTTGACCATCTGTGAATTCTCACATACTTTTTTCTTTTATCAAGACGTGTCGAGCGCAGCTTCTGTGGCTTCTGTTATCACAAGTATCATATCATATTCATCGTCTGAATGACTATGTAAGGCTGAAGCTCAGCTTCGGATTCATTTTCAGAAACATTTCATCAGAATCCCTTTTTCAGGTGGTTGTAATGATGACTCATAAGACATTTGAAAATCAAAGTATTGACAATACGTATTACTTATTGTCAAAGTGTAAATCATCTACCAGACTGGATCCATTTCTTCTATGGTATCATATGGGCAATCTACGCAATAAATAGTTTAAAAAAAGATTATTAGTTTCAGATTAAGATGAACAGTGGAGATGGTACATTGTTTTTCATAAATGTCTTAACCTGTTTAAGCGAGACAGTGTCCACCTTTGAGTACAGTTGTGCGACCTAACCTGGCCATCAGGAGCCAGGTCATGGTCCAGGCCAATCATTTCCAAGGGTCGTAACGTCGCTCTCAAGGGTCGTACCGTCCGGTCCATGGGTCGCGCCGTTGCGCTCAAGGGTCGTACCGTCGTGTTCAAGGGTCGTATCAACATTCGTAATGAATGAGTTCGTATAAGCACAGCCATTGTATCAGTTAACAGCACTAGGTCTCACTACCTTTTCATGATTCCAGTTCTTACTATAGTTTTACATTAGGACAATCACAAACCCATGAGACAATTGTATAGAAAATGTCTCATAATGATAATACATGATATTCTTATCAGTGTTACAATCAAATCAGGTGCTGGTCTCCTGCCTGTAAACAATTATGAACTATGTCGTTCCTTTAATTTCCTCGATGAGGCTCTCTTACCCCTGGGAACTTCGATAGCAATATGTTACGTAAATAATGAATCGCTTCCATAAACTGTAAACAATAAAGTATGAAAGATAATTTGATAAACTTTTGGCAAATAAATTTCAAAGAATAAAATATAATTTACCATTCTCTTTATCTATCTTACGATGCTCGGTGGGGAAGGGAGGGAGGGAGGGAGGGAGGGAGGGAGTGAGGGAGGAAGGGAAGGAGGCAGAGAACCTCTAAATATCACAGGATTTCATAAATTGCGAAATAAGGTGCGAACCCTCTCCTGGACTGGGGTAAAATGTGGCTTCATCGGTTCCAGCCTATTAAGACTTCCATTAGATATTGCCAAATGTAGGATTGTCAGTACGTATGATCCAGGGCTGAACAAGCTCTTTAAAGATATTGATTTTCGGTGAATAAGTCTGTTCAAGGATAACAACAGAACATGAACATATTTCAAGGTCTTTCTACTTTGAAGATCAACAGTTAAGGGCCTTCAGCATCTTTGGCTGAAAAGTAGCTCAAAGTATGTTATTCATTCATCCTATCCTATGAAAATTTCCTGTTACTATTTTTCCTCTATGTCAAGTGGTGTTCCTCCGTAGCTCTGTTCGTTATGGTTGCTACGTCAGAGAGAATGGTCACTGGAGACCAGCCTCCTGGTTTATCATCCAGTCTCCCTCCACAGTGGTGAGTAGGGAATGAGCCTTCTACTTTACTCTCCTGCCTCCATCTACAGCGTTGGGTCGAGATGAGACTTCTACTTTACAAACCTGTCTCCACCAACAGTGCTTAGTGGGGAGAAACCATCTGTTTTAATATCCTGTCTCCATCTGTAAAGCGCAAGGTTTGAGGATGCTATACCATCGTCCGCCAGCGGATAACCACGTCATAAATTCTTATTCTTAGCTTTTCTCTTATCTGGATAAGATATCAGAAGCCATTTATGTAAATCAATGGCTAACAGATTTTACTTTGAAAGAAATCTCACAGAAGAAATGTTCTCAGCAAAAGTACATCTTTAGATTGTGCTTTGCACATGACCACAATGTGTGGCTGAATGAAACGAAGGAAAAAAGAACATTACATTAACTTCTACTCAACCCAACCCTGAGGAGTTAAAGGGGACAGAACAGACTTGTGTTCTCTGTCTGTTCATGTCAGGGAATCATCTATTTTATTCATTTTTTTGTGTGTGGCTTCAGGATTTCATTTCCATTTCACTGCGCACCATTTCAGCAGGGAAATCTGCGACATTAGGTTGGGTTGTCTGGTTTAGCAAGACTTTACCTCCGGGTTTCGGTAGATGGCAAGACTTCATAAAGAAGTAATAATCTCTTATTTTTTTCTTTTTGTTTTCAGTCACCGATATCATGCCCAAAAAGATATTGAGACCTTAAGACCTACCTCACAAGTCTAGGAAGAAAACGAAGAACACACACACACACCACCGCCCCTTTTCCCCTGCTCTTCCAAAACTTGCTGGCTTCGAAGAACATGCGAAATACAAAGGATGCGAGGAAGAGCAGGTGAAAATATGATATGTGTGACGACACGCTCTCGTGTGTCTCTCTCTCTCTGCGTCCAAAAAATTCTAACATGAATTATGCTTTTTGCCTTCGCTATTCCAGGATTAAATTTTGCCCGAGTTGCTGAGCTAGAGAGAACGGATGAGCGGGCAGGAAATGCCGTTGCCTTTGTTTATTAGGGCGATAATGGACGCGCGGGCAAGTCTTCCCTAGCATTTTGGTGTCGGATTTTCTGCTGCCACTGTGTGGAATTCTGTGCCTCTTGCGAGAGATTTTACTGAAGACTTTCTCTTTTTCTGCATTGACCTTGAGCGGAGGGGTTGATCCAGATTCTGGCCTAGTGCATTATGATACGATCTAAGAGTTTAAAGAAAAACTAGTAATAGGGAGAAAATGATTCCAACACGTCATTACGATCGTCCTGTTCTTAACAGAGGCGAATTGGAAACGAATTGGCTTTTTGCAGGCACGAATCAGCCGTAATTGTCCCTTTCGGTGCGCCTCTTCTCCTTTCAGTGAAGCAAGGTAAGGAACATTTCATTATACGTTGTCTGAAAGCTGATTTGCCAAAGGACAAGGCATGAAATGATGTATCATGTGTCGAGTCTCGTAGCACGAACACATCTTTTGGAAAGAAACTCTCTCTCTCTGTTTATATATATATATATATATATATATATATATATATATATATATATATATATATATATATATATATATATATATATATATATATATACAAACTGCATACGTATGTGTGTGTGTGTGTGTGTGTGTGTGTGTGTGTGTGTGTGTGTGTGTGTGTGTGTGTTGTATGTGTGTGTTCACGAGTATATCCGTGCTCGTGTGAACGTGCATTTGAAAATTGCATACATATATATGCACAAACACGTCAAATTGTATCTCCCTTTATATTTTTCCATGCAGCAGATAACCTGCCCTGAAAAAAAAAAATCACTCCCACTGTTAGCCGCTGTTCACATGTCAAAATAGAAAAAAGAACAAAGAAACATGATTTTACCCTGACTCTGTTCCAGTAATACGAGTTGTGCTCAGCCTAACCAGAAATTAACCACCGTTCTGGCAATATGAGCTGGACTCAGCCTAACCACGAACTAACAAACCACTGTCCTGGCGATACGAGATGGCCTCAGCCTGACCACGAACTAACTAACCTACATGTGTTGGACTCATCCAGTCTGCGAACTAACCTATCCAATGTCTTCTTTTCTTTCACGTCTCTGTTAAACTTCACCATTGCCCTGAAAAAACCTGAGAATTATTACTTTCCTTTTTTTTCTTTCATTCCTTTGACTGGCCGGTGTTTCTGCCAGGCTAAAGATACGCGTGAGAGCCAACGTTAGAACTAAGACACCTGTTGTCTGGAGTGGTGTAAGTAACAAAAGCATTTCCTTCCTATTGGCTTTGTTAACTTTAGGAGCTGAGTTTCTACATTTGTTTCCATTGTCATTTTATTCTCTTTCTTACACACACACACACACACACACACACACACACAAACATGAGAGAGAGAGAGAGAGAGAGAGAGAGAGAGAGAGAGAGAGAGAGAGAGAGAGAGAGAGAGAGAGAGAGAGAGAGAGAGAGAGAGAGAGAGAGAGAGAGAGAGAGAGAGGAGAGAGAGAGAGAGAGAGAGAGAGAGAGAGAGAGAGAGAGAGAGAGAGAGAGAGAGATCCTAAGCCAGGTACCCAAGCTATCGACTAGCCACAAAGGGGATGATGAGCAGCTACGGAATGGGATTCGATCCCCATATTACGGAACTCCATTTGCTTGCGACTGAACTGAGAGTGTAGGGTCCCCCTTATCGAAGATACACTATCATCAAATGACGAAAAGGAACTTATTGTTCTCAGAGAATCCTGCATTCCCTGCTTCTGACCGTAGCTCAGCCTTAGAGATGCAGGAATCTCATAAAGGCGGAGCTGGACTTGTGAATTTCATATTTAATCTTGATTGCCCCCGACACTTTTCTTGAAAGGATCCTGATTTTACTCCAGACCCTCTTTTCTATGAGCTCCTGCCATTCCAAGGCTGCGCTACATCCAGTAGCTGGGAAGTGATGAACTCCTCTGGAGTGAGAAATTCTTCGACCTAAATTGTACTCCTTACAGTCAGGGGCTAATGACACCAACCTATCGCAAAAAATGTCATATAAGTCATACATACACCCTCAAAACGTCATATATCATCCTAGATTCCGTATGAACAAAAGAATTATATATACATCCCAATAAAATCCCGTAAGAAAGTAATATAATTTACCGTGTCACGCGTCACGCCAACCCACAACTCACACGGGAGCTAAGACCTCTCTCCCTTGTTCATTTCCGGAGCCAAATTGGGTTTAGGGCTTTTAATAACATGAAGCCCCGCCTGGGTTACTCATTCATAACCCGGAGCGGAAATGACAATGGTACTATTATTTATGGGAGTCCGCTCGTGACAGCTAGCCAGGAGGTGTGGATGGTAGTCATCTCACCTAACTGGTGGAGAGGACCTCTCCCTACCCATTACCACCTCACTGGCTTATAGAGACAGTGTGGATGTGTGTGTGTGTGTGTGTGTGTGTGTGTGTGTGTGTGTGTGTGTGTGTGTGTGTGTGTGTGTGTGTGTGTGTGCGTGTGTGTGTGTCTTTCCCTCCCAAGAGTGTGTTTATGTCTTGTCCACAAACTAATGCTGACGCGATTACCTCATGCAGTAGGAGATAAGTAGGGCATTCCCCTTGTGAACGAGTGCTAGGGTCACTTATCTGTGACAAGAAGAGATGTATATACTTAAGCTTAATTGTATAATGTGAAGTCCACTTTCGATTTAAACGCCGTGACCTGTCTTTGGACTTTACGATGTAAGTGAGAGTAATACAGGGAGGATGTGAATTAAATTGGCAATGAGAACACATATGAAAGGTCCATTTTTTTTTATAGGAATGGTCCAGTAATGCCCAGTGTCTGTGTGGTAAAGAACAACGTAAGACCAATCGTTTCTGTCTTTTGTGATTACTATTTGTGGGTCATGTGGAGAGAGTTAAGAGAGTTTTCACACTCGTATTATCTCGTCTCTTAACCTTATACACATGTATGGACCATCTCTTTACACCCAAATATGTGTGCACACACACACACACTTCCATTCCTCTCTCCTCCCTTCTCCCCCTTTCTAACGTGCTCTTACTCTTCCTTTCCTCTTCCCTCATCTGTGTTCTCTCATCCTCCTCCTTTTCCATCTCCCTTTCATCCTACTCCTCTACAAATTCCTCTTCCTTCCCTCTATCCCTTTCATTCTTTTGTGCTAACCTTCCATCGTCTTCACGCCTATCCTGTACTATCCCCTCTCTCTCATTCCCAACATTTCTACTTGTACTCTATTCCTTCATCCTTCAACCATCCTATACCAACCCTCTATGCCATCCTTAAGCACCATTCATCCCGCTGCCACACCTCAAACTATCCCTGAGTACTATCCCAACCCTATCCTCCTTAACACGTACCGACGCAGGTGCTCGGTACAACTCTATCCCATTTAGTATTTAAATTACCACCACATCAAAGGACGAAGTATACCTTTCTCGGCGATTAAGCTACCAAGAGGTCTGGCCTGGCTTGGGAGTCGAGAATGGGTGGGTAGGGGGCCTGGAGAGGAAAGAAGTGTGAGTAAGATGGAAAATGACACTAAGTATATAAAAACGTTGTAACACAGAGTAAAATGACGAGTGACTGGGTAAGAGAGATGTAAATGACAAGTGACCATGTAAGAGAGTTGTAAGGGGAGAGTCATGAGGGGAGAGTTATGAGGGGAGAGTTATGAGGTGAGAGTTATGAGGGAAGAGTTATGAGTGAACTTGATCATGAAGGTTTTCTTAAGATTCGTAAGAGATCAGAGTCAGATCCTTGTGCTTGAGATTCATTGTACCTTCGCCGGCCCGTGAATGCGTCATGGTCAGGAACGCTAACGGCGAAACCACGAAGATCCACAAAAGAAACATGGATTCCATCTTGCAACTCGTCCACAGCCTCGCTTGACGAAGCCCGACAGCAAATATGTGCTCCACAATTACATGTTTTTTTTCTTTTTATTCAAGTCTCTTATATATCACACCATTACTATCAGTCTACTAACATTTCTATCTAGCTATACCAATATGTAAATCCAGCTACATCACTGTGTGGCTATATATATATATATATATCCACCTGTCAATCAATATTTGTATTTGAATACTGATATAGCAATATTCGTTTGACTCTCTCTCTCTCTCTCTCTCTCTCTCTCTCTCTCTCTCTCTCTCTCTCTCTCTCTCTCTCTCTCTCTCTCTCTCTCTCTCTCTCTCTCTCTCTCTCTCTCTCTCTCTCTCTCTCTCTCTCTCTCTCTCTCTCTCTCTCTCATTCATTCCCAATCATCCGTACTCGAACATTACACAAAACATTCCACTTAACTTTCGAAACATTCACGCCTTCATCAACAAATAAACAGAGTAACAATAGCATTTCACGGTCACGTTTTGTTGTGAAATGTCCCTAACATTGTCATTCACATCCCAGATAAGTGTCTGAGGCCACTAGAGAGAACATTTTACTTCGCTAGTGCACAATGAAAAAAAAATAGAAATAGAATAAAACACTCTGGAATTTCTGGTGACGTTTGCCAAGTTTGTAATTGCTTCGAATCCCTTTTTTTTTCATATATACTTTTATTTTCACAGCAAAGAAATTTCGCTTCATTGCAGAGGTTATGGCTTTATATTTATTTCTTTTTTTGTGTGTGTGGCTATGGTATTTTTGTGTGTTGTGGCTATGGTATTTTCAATGGTTTCATATTTCTCGTTTGTTTTCTAAGTCTCGGA
>NC_092253.1:5305000-5355000 GCF_036320965.1 Panulirus ornatus | reverse complement strand
CTGGTTACAGAGACACGTATGCCAGCCTCTTGCAAATGTTAGAGTGGGTTTGTATAAGGCATTTAGGTATTCCACTCCCGTGGCCTTTACTTTCTTGGCGTTCATACTTGAGAGGTTTGTGTGTGTGTGCGTGTGTGTGTGTGTGTGTGTGTGTATGTGTGTGTATGTGTGTATGTGTGTGTGTATGTGTGTGTGTGTGTGTGTGTGTGTGTGTGTGTGGGTGTGTGTATGTGTGTGGGTTTGTGTTCGTTTGTTTCTCACTGTCTCCCAACTGTAAGTCAAGTGTATTGAAAAGAAAACGGAGACGCTTAAACTCTACGGACAATATTACCCGTGTTTCATTACCTTTCGTCATCGTATTTTTCTTCTTCTTCATCCTCTCTCTCTCTCTCTCTCTCTCTCTCTCTCTCTCTCTCTCTCTCTCTCTCTCTCTCTCTCTCTCTCTCTCTCTCTCTCTCTCTCTCTCTCTCTCTCTCTCTCTCTCTCTCTCTGTAACCTCCATACACAGTTGATAGATACACACACACGCCTGACGCCATACACTCAGACGGGGAAAACTGAGAGAATACATTTGCAACTAAATTCGTCCTAACTGAGGATTTGTACGTTAGAATGTCTCTTCCTCAAAACCAACCCTCGCTACTGGAGGAAATATGGCACATTAACGACAATTGTCGAAAACAAACCCGCCATAAACAGTTTGAAATTACCTTCAAGAGAAATTTTCCGGTCTCTTTACCCTCAACGTTCTTCTTTCCTTTATTGCTAAGATTGAGCAGAAATGACAATTTAACAGTAGGTAGCTATATATATATATATATATATATATATATATATATATATATATATATATATATATATATATATATATATATATATATATATATATATATATATATATATATATATATATATATATATATATATATATATATATATATATATATATATATATATATATATATATATATATACACACACACATAAAATAGATCTAAATGACGAAGTGGGTGCGAAACGTTTCGTAGATACACAGGATAGATAAGCGAAGAAGCTGCGATATGAGAGGGAAATAGTGAATATGAAAAACACCCCAAAGTGATTCAGGTTTTGCACTCGTGTAGAGCAGATAACGGATGATGGATTGGTGTGGGTGATTTATGATGAGGTGGATCTAAGCATGGCGCTGAGAAAGAGGAGGGGAGGAGGGTGGTGTTGGGGGGGAGGGAAGGGAAGGTGATGGGGGAAGACCACGAAGGAGATAGATGAACCGGTAATTGAGTTAAGTCTGAGAGGTTGATGATACACTGGAGGCACTTTGTAGGTGCGAGAATGTGTAGGAGCTTCTAGAGACTGGTGGTGTGTCACGTCTCGAGGGCGTAGTGATGAGATGTATGAATCCCTGTGACTGGATATTTATATGATGACTCTTACAACAGATGAGGATAAACATGAACGATATTGTCAGGTGTACCAAAGCTTCATCTATCCACTCGAGTTAAGAAATAATCCATGAGATGTTGTTAACTCTAAGTGGAAAAACATTTTGGTAAAATATGACTCACGCATGATATTTCATACACAAATAAAGCATTTATTTTTTACTCTGCAGTTAATTGTAGAGAGCCGAGGAGGGGGGAGGGGAGAGGGGATGTAATTCACTGGTTTTCTTGTCAGTGCAAAGATCAGTGGCTGAACATTCACTCTTTGATACGAGCTGGCCATGAAATGAACGTTGATTATCTATTTGTCAAACAATCATAAAATATTGATGGAATTCGTACTGAATTTTCCCAAGTTTGAAAGAGAACTAAATGGTTTTAGATAGGCGCAATTGCCCATGAAAAACAATTAGCATCTAATTCTTTATAGGTTTGTATTTGGGTAACTAATATCGTGTAGTTAGTGGAAATAGAGCAATATCAGGTTACACGTGTCTGTCTTAAAGTTATATGGGATCTAAATAATGTATTGACTGATTGTTGTCTCATACACTTTACAGTATATATATATATATATATATATATATATATATATATATATATATATATATATATATATATATATATATATATATATATATATATATATATATATATATATATATATATATATATATATATATATATATATATATATATATATATATATATATATATATATATATATATATATATATATATATATTATATATATATATATATATATATATATATATATATATATATATATATAAATCTTCCCTTCCCTGACCTATCCCTTCGTTTCACCTTTACCCCTTCCGCTCCTCCATCTAGGCTAAACCGAGCATATTCCTCCCCATCCCCCCCCCCCCATTCCCCCCCACTAAGAAGAGACAAACCCTCTGAAGGTCACCATAAACACCCCTAGAGGCCCTGGGTTACATAAAGACCTGGCCAATGAAAACGTCGGAACAGCGAACCAATACCTACCTTGATTTAGGAACTGTCGACTGCCAGCCCGTCTTTATCGCCTCGCTAACCGTCAAGGTTGTGAAATAACTGCTGGCGGAGGTCTAGGCCGGTGTGTGTGTGTGTTGTGGGAAGGCATAGGGGCTATGGGTCGTCGTTCCTTTAGCTACCTGAGGTTAAAGGAAGGGTTAAAGGTCAATCGCTTTAGTCTCCAAGGTTAAAAGGGACGGCTATGGTGTATCTCCCTTAAGACTAAGGGGTAAGTGAGGGGCGGAGTGGAGAGGTGAGAGGGGGTTGTGGCTTAACTTCCGCCTTGTCAGCTGAACTCTCTGGGAACATGAATAGTGTGAGGTGGAAGATGTCAGTGTGGTGGCCGTCAGGTCTACATGTGCCGACTGCATGGCTGCTGCATTGCAAGATACGTGATTTGATTGCTCTCAATTGATAAAATTTATCTATCTATCTATCGATATGTATATATATATATATATATATATATATATATATATATATATATATATATATATATATATATATATATATATATATATATATATATATATATATATAATATATATATATATATATATATATATATATATATATATATATATATATATATATTTCTTAAGATATTTACTGTAATATGTAACTCAAGGAAGAAAAAGAAAGTCATCCGTTTATCATCATAATTCAATTTTACGAAACTGTACGCAAAAGATCCACAAAAACTTACAAATTGTATCTGTTACTCTCAACGTACGAGCCTCGAAATTCACCCACTCTTATCTCAGCCATAACGAACCACTTCTGAACATGCCCTTAGACAGACAGCTGGTGAACTCCCTCGTCATCCTTTCGTAAACACTCACTCGTAGTATTATTACCAACACAACGACCTTCTCCCTCTCTATTCTCTGGGACACCATCCTCCGAATGGGACCATATAAGAGCCACAGTCTTGTTTCCAGTGCTTCCAGTCCCCGGAGATCATCTCGCTGTTATGGGGCCATGAGTTCTGGATGAGATCATTCTCGACGGTCATATGGTCTGTGGACAATACCCAGAACCCTGTGTCCATCGCTGGTATTCACTCCACAACCATATCGCTGGACATCACTTCTAGTCTTCCAGTTACACTTGATGTCATCTGTCTTTCGATCCTTTCTATAAAGGCTTGAATGACCTCTTCACTTATACAAGTCTGCTTATAAAGTTAATCCGTCTATTGTTAATGGAGGTCTTTGCCAATCTCTTTCCATTCCTAAGGCTTTGTCAGTCTTAACTTATTGTCTTCCTTTCTTTCATAACATTCCTGCTAGGTCACAGATCTGCTGCAATCCTTACCAATTCCATTTCTCCCAAACAGATTTACTGTCGTTCGCTTTTTGAAAACAGAAAAAAACAAAAATCGTATGGATGCGACAGTTGGATTCATCGTCCAATTTTTGCCGTATGGACTTCATGTATTCCACTCTTCCATCCATTCCAGGGAGACAACAGAGCTATCACAGTCATCATCATTTCCAGATTCTCGCTTCGATGCCCTGGGACACACTGTGGCAGTGACGATGGCGGAATTAAACCCTTCAGCTGCTTTAACTCCGTCATTCGTATCGCTATAACTCCGTCTATAAACCAGCCGGGAGAGACTCCACCACAGTCTCATTTTCTTCCAGAACTCTGGCGTGTGCTAATAAACTTGAATTTTATTTGCTCTTTTGTTACATCACCAAGCGACAGCGGCTCCCCATCTCCCCGGACTGCCGTGCTATCATTTGTTCCTGTATCCCCGAGGGGGGGAGAACATACTACGCTTACCCTCTCTGTTCTTGCCATAACCTCTCTCTCTCTCTCTCTCTCTCTCTCTCTCTCTCTCTCTCTCTCTCTCTCTCTCTCTCTCTCTCTCTCTCTCTCTCTCTCTCCTTCTCTCCTCAGCCCGGTCGTCGTCCTCCTCCTCTCCTCCTCCTCCTCCCCCCCTTGAGACGTGACATTCTGGGTTCGTTATCTTACCCCGTAGTGGTGTAGCAGCTGGAGATCCCTCCGCAAAAAGTTACATTCATAGGGACGATATCATCATAGAGGATGAGAGATTGGGGTTCCGTGGACACCCCTGTCTGTAGTCGTCAGGACGAGAGTTCATTCTATAGAATGGAGTCGCATCTCTGATCCTTCGTCATGACATCGGGTAAGTGTTGCATGTTTCAATCCCAGTCCATTCATGGTACACTTACTTTTACATTTATTACCAGTTCCTCTGCAATCTTAACTGTTAATTGCATGTCTTCTTCCACGGTCGATAACTCCTGCTTTGAACTGAGCTATCCAGGATAGATCAAATAAGTCTACACCCACATCATTTGGTCGTTTTTATATGCTATTCCCGTAATTCTGAAGAACGACTCTGGCATTTAATAGATGTGTCATATCTTTCAGTTATCTGCTTGTTCACTTAGTGACGTCGTAACGATCATACGACAGTAACAACCTCAGTATCTAAGCCTCGTAACACTCATATCTTAAGAAATCGTAAAACACTTGTCTCATTGCTGGCCCTCTAGCAGTAAGTCCTCTCTCATCCACCCACAGCAGGTCCACTAGGACCCCATGTATTGTAAGTTTAACAGTAATCTTTACCGTCGCTGTGCTTTAAGTGTTCTCACAGCGATATATTTACGTAATCGAGGCGCAGTTCCATCTCATAACACCTTACCGAGGGTATTGTAAGACTATATCTTACGGGAGAAGATATATCAACGTAGATAACATATATTTCTGGTGTAGGACCTGTACGAATGTGTTATAATCTTCTTCATGTCAGATCCACCCACAATGCAGTCGACACCAGACTGATTTAGATGCTGTTGCCTCTTCCCTTATATAATCTTCTTCGCATTCGATAACGGCTGAAATATGAGAATGTTTTCTCCAATTGTGACTCGAAAGGGATGAAACTAAGATGTTATTTATGATAACATTACTGATACCGTATTTCGACGTCATGATATCTTCTTCGCAGTTTCCATTCTGAGCATAAATGATTCCCCTGCACAAACGTTTTCCATATCACAGACACATAAATATATATACATATATATACATACATATATATATATATATATATATATATATATATATATATATATATATATATATATATATATATATATATATATATATATATATATATATATATATATATATATATATATATATATATATATATATATATATATATATATATATATATATATATATATATATATATATATATATATATATATATATATATAGTTCAATTTACGCTACACTTACATTCATCCATATTGCACACCGCAACATCAGGATCTCTCTCTCTCTCTCTCTCTCTCTCTCTCTCTCTCTCTCTCTCTCTCTCTCTCTCTCTCTAAGACGAAAGCAGCCACTTAAATTTTTACGTTCTCCTGCACGAGAACTTGTCCCAGAACTGTCGCAATCGCTCGTAAACCTAACAAACTCTTCAGGAAGCATGCATGTTTCTCTTTTTATGCCGGTAACATTATGTTTCCCTGACTGACTGCCGTCTCTCTCTCTCTCTCTCTCTCTCTCTCTCTCTCTCTCTCTCTCTCTCTCTCTCTCTCTCTCTCTCTCTCTCTCTCTCTCTCTCACTCTTCCATTCTGGCATCAAGCTCAATTATATTCCCCTTCTATCGCTGTCCATTTGGTTTCCCGGTGTATATGTCGCTGGAACTTTTGCAAGAGCTGCGTTTGAAGTGCAATGTTTAAGTGATATATCAGTGTTTGTGTCATGCCCTGCAGAGAGAGATTTGTCGCGAGCGAGGTGGACGGTCTTAGAGAGGTTTTAGCGTGTTGCTATGAGAGATTCTGTGTGTATGTATGTGTGTGTGTGTGTGTGTGTGTGTTTATGTGTGTGTGTGTGCGTGTGTGTGTGTGTGTGTGTGGGTGTGTGTGTGTGTGTGTGTGTGTGTGTGTGTGTGTGTGTGTGTGTAGGTTTGAGTTCGTTTGTTTCTCACTCTGTCTCCCAAATGCAAGTCAAGTGTATTGAGAAGAAAACGGAGACGCTTAAACTCTACGGACAACACTATCCATGTTTCATTACCTTTCGTCGTCGTCTCCTTCATCCTCTCTCTCTCTCTCTCTCTCTCTCTCTCTCTCTCTCTCTCTCTCTCTCTCTCTCTCTCTCTCTCTCTCTCTCTCTCTCTCTCTCTCTCTCTCTCAGAGGAATGTACAAACCACTTTGGTTGGTAAGGTCACCATGGGCCTGCCAGAAAACACTGGTTATAAAACTGATGTCTCATTTCTTTTCTCCTTAGTTTAGTAGTCTTAAAGATACCGATCGATTATCGTAGAGTAAAGGATATTGTCATTAAGATATCTGTAAATCTGTAAATCCTCAAAAGTGTTTCATAAATTATTCATCCCATTTACAAAGCACTTATCTGTATTCATAAGTATATACATGCAATATGCACTTAGAGAGAGAGAGAGAGAGAGAGAGAGAGAGAGAGAGAGAGAGAGAGAGAGAGAGAGAGAGAGAGAGAGAGAGAGAGAGAGAGAGAGAGAGAGAGAGAGAGAGAGAGAGAGAGAGAGAGAGAGAGAGAGAGAGAGAGCTCAAAACATTTGACGCCCTTCATTCATCATTTTACATGATCTGTTCAGGGCCGACGAGATGAATGCATTATTCACAGCCCTGCATGACGTAGTGACCCTGATGACGTAAGGTGCACCTCGCCCAGAAGCAACGGTGGCCGCTTGCACCCGACCCACTAAATCGATAGGATCTGGGTCTTGGGTTTGTAAAGCTGCAGTAAGCTGCCGGGGGTGGCAGGTGGTCAGTTAGTTCAGTCAGGGGTCCGCATTGAACACCACACACACACACACACACACACACACACACACACACACACACACACCCACACACACACACACACACCCACACACACACACACATGCTCACACTCACGCATAGAAAACTCCCAAATAAACAAAGAGAAAAGCCTTTGAAACAATAACTGTATCCCAGAACAAGAGACATTTAACTTCAGGAACTATACACAGTGAGGTGCCCCCAATTTCCTGCTCATGGCCACTAGCATTGCAGGAGCCTCTGGCCCAAAAGAAATTTCCATGCTGCAAAATTGCACAAGAGCAGTTTTTCTTTTTTTTTTAATCTAGCGATACACAGGCGCTCGAGAAATGCCTCCCACATAACTTATACCTTCTCTACAAGCAATGTCTTCTTCGCGATTGATACCTCTACCAACGACAAATGCCTTCCCCCCTCCACAGGAAAATTCCTTGTCCACGACTATGGCTTTTTCACTTTCACAAATTTGTCCTATTGCACGACAGATGCAGCACTTCCCTGCAACAAAAAATGCCCTCTCCACGACCAATGTCTCATGAACGACATTTACCTTATCCACAACAAATGCCTCCTCAACTGCAAAAGGCCTTCTCCTCCTCCTTCTCCTTCCAGACAACTGCCTTTACACATGACAAATATTCTCCCCATGACAAATGGCTCCTCCCTGACTACTGTCCTCTCCCCGCAACGAACGCCATTTTCATGAGAAATGCGACTTAGTGAAAGTCCCACTTTGTCGTGATATACAACCTGGATCAAAACAAACTTTGATTTGTAAAAATCAAAGGTCATGCTTGGCTTTGCATATTTTCCCTTGGGTATTTGACATACGATAGTTGATAAGCCAAGTAGTTAAACCGGCTGCCTCTCCAGCCTGATGTACCAAATGGCAGTTGAGCTAGCATCTCTCTCTGTCTCTCTCTCTGTCTCTCTCTCTGTCTCTCTCTCTCTCTCTCTCTCTCTCTCTCTCTCTCTCTCTCTCTCTCTCTCTCTCTCTCTCTCTCTCTCTCTCTCTCTCTCTCTCTCTCTCTCTCTCTCTCTCTCTCTCTCTCTCTCTCTCTCTCTCTCTCCCATACTTACCTTTGTAAAATTATAATACAGTAGGGGAGAATTTCAGAAGACCTGCCCCAGTCCTTCTAAGTCGCCTACAACAACATGCTGAAGATCTCTAGGTAATATTTCTTCTCCCTCATCCCAAAGAATTATCCAACACAAAACCTCGTCATAAGCCAATGGGACTTCAACAATTTTGCTCCTCGTACGTGCTCCATTTTTCACGTGATCGAGGAATGTAATGGATGTTCTATTCGTCCCAACAAACATTCCTCCAGGATTCTCTTCAGACGGTGACGTCGTCGAACACACTCCACAGAGATGGCGACACACACTCATCACCCTCCCACACCTCGTGTCGTCTCGCCTGCATCAGCGTTTACGAGTTCTGACACCATATCACCCTCACTCACTGCCTGGAAACACTACCTCTGGCAGTGACCTAATCTTTAGTGTTTCCAGTTCCCCGGTTCATCTTGCTGTTATTGGCTCTGTGTTCGACCTCGGGGGGCGACTTTAGCAGTCTTATGATCTCGGGGCAATGTCTCATCGTCCTTGGACTTCTTGCTGGCATTTCCTCTGCTAGACATTGTAGGAGAGGACTGCGGCAGTCCTCTCCTGCAACTCTAGTTGTCCAGTTGGACCTCAGTTTGTTTTGTTCTTTCGTCTCCCAAAGAAAAGACTGAATGGTCTAATCTTCAGTAGAATTGTTTTTCTCAACAAAGGTACTTTATTCTCTCTAGAAGACACTTCATTTCTTTTTTTTTCTAGTCTTCCTAAGTTGTTTTAGTCATCTATTTCAACCTGTTGTCTCTTATTTCTTTTTTTCTTTATGTTTTAGCCACCCTATCGAGACCCTTCAGATGTTACAGACTTAAGAATCTTCTTTTTCCTCGACAGACTTATTACTATTGCAACTGTGAGGGTGTCGTTCGTTGGCTACGGTGACACATTTCCTTACTTTGAGTTTCGACCCAATATCACCATCTGGTCTCCCTTCCTTAAGTCCAGTTTAACACTTTCCATTGGCATGAGCGATGATGATAAGACCAAATCCCTTTAGAAGTCAAATATCTGAATCATATTTCTTAATTCATTACCAAAACCTAGGTGAATATAATCATGGTTGACTCATATTCATTTTTTTTCTTTTACCAAACTTAATGATTCCATTTGCTCTGCACTGTACGATGTAAAGCAACGCTAGTATTAATGGACACCTCGCATCCATTTACTGATTCATCCTAAGATATCTATAGTTAATTCTATTCACCACTTGTAACTCCGCTTGGGATGAAATGTCCAGCCAAAAATGTCTTTCCCATCCTCTTCCCCCACTGTAGCCTAAAGACTGTAGGTCCCTGAGGGCGGTATTGTGAGGGAAAACGCTCTTTAGCATTATACTCCCGACTCTTTATACACAGACCACACCACTATGGTTCATTGTGTGGTTGCGTCAGTGGTCCTTTGTGATGCTTACGTCTCTACATCGCCTGCAAAAGTGTTGGCACTGTATGGTTCATGTATGGTGCTCTAGGTTCTTTGTCGCTGTATGGTATAATAGTTTCATTTAGTCATTAAGGTACTGTATTTTCTTCGTTGCTGTATCGTACAGCTCGTAGTTTCTTCTCTAACTGTATGGTAAGATCGTTTAAACGTATCTGTATTTTACAGTAGTTTCGTTGTACCTGAATGGTACAATGGTGTCTTTCCTCCTGCAAGGTACAGTGAGAACAGTCATAGTGAACGGTGCTGTGAACTTATGCTTTTTTCGATGTAGAATCATTTATGATATCATCAAAGAATCTTTCTAACTATCATCTATCGATTCTCTTCTCTGTTCCACATATCTTCTGAATTATTTAAGCTTTTAACTGATAAACCGGTTTTATCATTTACCACACAACTTTAACGAAGCTTTATCTCTACAAATCACATCACTGATTAAAGAAATAAAAGACTTTAGTTACGCTTCGTTAGTGAAAAAAAAAACAAACTTTGTATATAGCATACACGTTTTACAGGCAAGTATTATGTAACCCCATCTCATAACAATGGCGTATCCCGGCATGTAGCATCAGTATGCAAATGGGAGCCTTGTGGTTTTATGCTACTGTCATAATCACACGAACACCGCTAAGCCTCCAGGTCCTTGTATTCCTTGTTTGTCATGTTATCATCACACAAAGTACTATGAAATGCAGTTTCCCATTTTTTGTGTCATAGTGTTGATTCCGTACCTCACTTTTTTTTTCGTAGCTCTCATTAGCAGGTGCTGGGGATGTATTGTTCACAACCTAATCATCAAACGTATTATTATCCTACGCTTCCCGGGAGTAACACTGCAATACCCATGTAACCCCAGCTTTAATCTCGGTCTGTCAGGGTGCGTTCCACACACACACACACACACACACACACACACACATATATACAACAGGGACGCGACCTACCGCTTGCCACCATCATATCCCATGTTTATCACGTATTATTTCAGCCCAAATGTCTCGAAAATGTTTACCCCCTTGTGACGTAGAGGAAATATTACAATAATGTTTGTTTTCGTATTGTAGATCCCGACTTGACGATACGTCCAGACATAATGGTATCGTTTCGAGCTTGTGTGCAGTTCCCACTCATTGGTGATGATTGCCCCCTTGTTGTGCTATATGGTATGGTCAATTCCGAGGATGAGTGAAGACCGTACATAATCCCTGCTTAGAAGTTTGTATGAGCGATTGATTCAATCCTCAGTTACGTCTCTTGTGGAGTTCAGTCCTTCATAATCCTTTGTGCAGTGATAAAAATCTTGGCTTAATCCCCTGACGTGTAATATTATTCTGATATTTCTTTCATTCTTTCTTTTTTCATATATATCTATTTCAAAGTCTCTCTCTCTCTCTCTCTCTCTCTCTCTCTCTCTCTCTCTCTCTCTCTCTCTCTCTCTCTCTCTCTCTCTCTCTCTCTCTCTCTCTCTCTCTCTCTCTCTCTCTCTCTCTCTCTCTCTCTCTCTCTCTCTCTCTCTCTCTCTCTCTCTCTCTCTCTCTCTCTCTCTCTCTCTCTCTCTCTCTCTCTCTCTCTCTCTCTCTCTTTCCCATCTTTCTTTGCCTCTCCCTTATATTCTCGTTCTCTCTCCTTTAACCCATCATCCTCTCCCCCTTCGCTCACCCTTCTTACCGAGCTCTTCTCACCCTCTCCACTTCAACCCTGCCCTCTACCCTGGACCGAGGCAAGCTCCTCCCTCAAGAGAGCAACAGACCACCAGAAAGCCACTACAAACCCCATCAAGCTGTTGCAGTTGGCGGGGGAGGACGCGCCATAGGGTCTCAGAGCCAATGGGGGTCAACGAACACGTGTTGGAGGAGGAGTGAACCAATGAGCAACCTCGATTTGCGGACGACAGATTTTTTGTCCTTCTCGATCCATCAAGCATTATGGGTTGTTATGGGAACTAGAGGCGAGGACTAGTTCCCTGAGATGTCAGGGAGATGGGTCAAGGTTGGTCAACATAGTTTCCTAGGTTGAATGGATGCTTAAGTCTCTTCTAACTCTTAGGGACTGAGAGGAGATCATGGTTATGGTCAGCTTGTTTATTACGTTATCACTCGAGCTATCGTTAGCTTAACTGTTGGGTCTACGTAGGATGAGCTGTTATCAGCTTAACTGCCAGGAATGTATAGGAGAATCTGTTATTTCCTTAAATCGTTCGGTCTAACTCTAGATTAGAAACTGTTTTTATAAGCCTAATTTTCGTCAACCTAAATTATTGATGCAGTTCATCTTGTGTCCGATAGAAGTAATAGATCACTCTCATTGCTGCCTTTGCAGAGAATTGGCACTATGGGCTAGACTGAACATCCACACTGCTATCCTGTTATCAGAGAGACAAAGGAACACTCACAACATTAACTCAGATAAGTATGAATCCGCCCAAAGCTAACTCGAGCGACGTTGCTCAAAAAAAGATACTAGATACCTGCAGTTTAAAAGTTTTTTGAACCTCAGGAGGATTAGCGTGTGAATAGATGGGTAATGATCCTGATTCTTGGAATGACAGCTATTCAAGATTCCCTGTACAGGATCAAATAAAGCCCTGGGTGTCATTGCAGCTCTTAAGCGAGCTTTACCCACGATGCTATTTCTGAGAGATGCATTAGCTGAATTGGCATCTAACTACCACCTGTAGTCCTTGGAGATATACTGACCACTTTTCACTCTTTGCAGTCCTTCGTGTTGCACTGAGAACCCCTTCACCATTTGTGGTCACTGGGGTTAAAGAAATGCTTCATCAAAGCCCTGTAGTCTTGAGAACTAACCTGATGAACTCTTCTCATATCTTGGGAAAATATGATAAGAAGTTAGAAATACATGCTAAGGTCATGGGCTATTTACCACTGGACTGGTTATATACATTTATGTTTAGAGTTAAGCAGTAGTTAACAATTATCGATCATATTCAAAAGAAAGACAACAATCGTAGATTATGGAAAACAATAAGAATAACCGAATCTTTTCCAGTTATCCAATGAGAATACAAGACAGTCCCATCAGGCCTCTGGAAACACTGGAAGTCATACTTCATATGCATGGAACACCTTGAGAGAAGATGGGAACGTTTCGCAGCGCTGTTGCATTGCTAGCAAACATCACCCGCGATCTTACTCCAGCGAGATGCTGGCGAATAATCCTTAGAGAACGTTGGCGATCTCCCTCGCCCTCACTCCAGCACCTCGTGTAACCTCGCCAGCATCAGTGTTTACTCAGTTCTCCAGACATAATGTCCTTCACCCACCGCGCCGGGAAGCTCCTGCCCTGTGGGAAAGACACCATCACAGTGGCTTTATCTTTAATGCTTCCAGTTCTCCAACACAGTTCGTCTTGTTGTTATAGACTGTGTGTTCCACCTCAGCGAGGGAGGTCTCAGCGGTCTTACTGTCTTACGACGATGCTGTTTTGCTCCAGGTCCCCTGTCGACACTCGTCTTGCTGCACATCGTTCCAACTCTCTCTCTCTGGATTCGTTTTCATTTGTTATTTGATCCGATCCAGAAAGCTGGAATGGCCTTATCTAACCCCCTTCATCCAACTTCCATTTCCTTTACCGAAATGTTTTATTTGTTTTGCAAGACATTGTTGCTCTGCTATTGTAGTGTCCTTCAACGGTCCCAGTTTTCCAGCTCGCCCTTCCATTGTCCGTTCTATGATCCATTCTGCTGAGGGTTCAATGCACGTTTTGTCTTCAAGAATTCCGTTCCTCGCAGTGAGATCGACTCTGATACGTCGTGCGACAAATTGTATAAGGGTGACTACGTCAGTTTCCTCCTTCTTGTATTTTCCTTTTTGGGTTGACGTACTCACGTGTTCAGCCCAGCAGCGCGAAAGAAGTGGTGGTACTCTTCATCGTCTCCAATTTTTCAATCTGACGCACCGTTGGACTTCGAACGAACGACTGTGCCAGAATTCAACCCTTCAGGACCTTCGAGCTTTCTCATTCCTCACGCCCTTAACTCTCCCCTATGAATCACACACGAAATCCAGGGCTACAGGCAATGCCTCTCCTCTCCGTTAGCAGTCTCATGATCCTAGTGAGGGTAGATTTTACTTGCCTTGTGCTGTGCTGTTAAGCGACAACGGACCTCCCACTTTTCCGTGAATGTCTACTTTTGCCAGTCGCTCTGTAATCAGCTCAGGAGTGGCCATGATAGTCTTCTTCCTTGCACAGCACGTCTATGTGTGGCCCTGTGAGCTGGGTACGTCTCCAACTCATCCCCCTGAGGGAGAAGCACCGCGGTATTAAGTTCCTCCTAATGGCATCATTATGAGGGCAGATGTGATGCTAGGAAGAGAGAGATGAAGTGTGGGGGGTATTATTGCGTCCTCTGGAATGCATGACTGGGTACACACAGTGTGAGACGCCGTAAAACAGGATGTTAGAGAGAGAGAGAGAGAGAGAGAGAGAGAGAGAGAGAGAGAGAGAGAGAGAGAGAGAGAGAGAGAGAGAGAGAGAGAGAGAGAGAGAGAGAGAGAGAGAGAGAGAGAGAGAGAGAGACGCAAATAACAATGGTTTCAGATTAGACATTAGAATAATGAAAGACAGACTAGATCTCATTTATTTTTTGGCGAATACGCTCAGGATCTGTACGTAGTTTACTGTAGCCTTAGTAGTTGTCGTCGAACTCTGCCTTGCTTGTGGTCTGCACTGCGTGTGAGGAGGAACCACCTTCGACGAGAGTGTATCACCGTCAGTAGGAGAAGGAGGGTCCGAAGCAGTCGCGCAAAGGAGCCTCATAGACCGAAGGAGTCTATCAGTATACGTTCTTCTGTCTGCAACGCAGCCTTGAAGCTTTACGAACCCTATACAACGATGGATGCGGAGAGATGGAATCATACGAATGATTTCTTCCTCACTTGTAAGGAAAGGTATGTATGTACAGAGCAGCGATAAACCACTTTTTAAAAGACATCTCTTTCCCCTCTCAACTAAAACTCTTGGGTACTATTTCATCCCCGTCTACTCTCCTTCCTTCTTTCCATCACCTTATCTATCCAAACGCTCCGCTTAGAGACTTTGGTCCACCAATAATTCTTTCGAAATGTCGATAACCTTATCAAGGATCGTGTACGACGCAATATGGCCATCACGATACAATCTTTGATGATGTCAGGTTTAGCGCGCGATACCCCACACCACACACCTCCCTCCTCTGTTGATAACGTCTATACAGAGCTGCAAACCTACTTCACCATCTCTCTGCCTCTACATTTAATCTCCTCAGGCATATATCATTGTATCGTCGTTGTCCTCCTTCACCACGCCTCGTGGAGTTTCATCCTTCCTAATCTCCTGTGAAGACTCAGAAACTCACATAGCGTTATAGACAACGTTATACATCTCTCTCTCTCTCTCTCTCTCTCTCTCTCTCTCTCTCTCTCTCTCTCTCTCTCTCTCTCTCTCTCTCTCTCTCTCTCTCTCTCTCTCTCTCTCTCTCTCTCTCTCTCTCTCTCTCTCTCTCTCTCTCTCTCTCTCTCTCTCTCTCTCTCGACCGTATATACCGTCTGGGAAACCCTGAAAAGAGGCTGAAAAGAAGGGACAGTGAGGAACGGAATGGACCTAATTGTTTCCCATGGGAACGTTGTGCTAAGAGAAATAGTCTTCAGTTTGATTTGGTTTATATATATATATATATATATATATATATATATATATATATATATATATATATATATATATATATATATATATATATATATATATATATATATATATATATATATATATATATATATATATATATATATATATATATATATATATATATATATATATAACTAAACTAGAAAGAATACACCCAGTGTAAAAGATTTCAAATAATTATGCTCAACTGCAAGTTTGTGATAACCTTATGCAAGCAGAGATGATAATAATGGAGATTTAGATTCTATTTCAGAGTTAAAGCATCATAAATCCCTTCCTGAAATAGAGGAATAGCCAAAGAATATTGAATAGTGATATACGTATGGTAAAACCTAGTTCAATACTCTTTTGACAGTTCACGAATTTGTAAGATAACAAATGATAATGTCTTTAGACAGACATTCAATGACCAGAGATAATGGAATAATGATAAAAAGAAAGGACATGTAATAGCAGTGGGGCAATTTTATCTTTTTTCACATATAGAATCATAGAATATCTCTTGCATCAGTAAATGCAAAGACTATGAATATCCGCCTTTGAATCTAGTCTACATAACATTCTTCACTTGTATATGTTATCACTACAAAATCAAATTTTCAGCTAATCATGTCTTTTTTTTTCTGAATGCAACAGTAGAGCGAATGTCTTTAAACTGACAGGGAGTATTTCAGTTGTCAACGCTTTCCTATATAATTTCCATGGTAGTACCTTACCAACATACTCTGTGGTATCACTTTCTCATCTCTCTCCTGCCAGGAGTTGAGGCAGAGTGAGAGGTGGGTAAGGAGGCGCCTCCTGCTTCTATACCCCGCTTCGAACTCTATATCTAGCGCATTAAAACGGATGATCTTGAGCCATCAGGTCTCCTGTTACCTTGCCCTTCCCATGAATAAGCTGCAAACATGCAGACGCTCGAGAGGAGATCAATGCGATTGCTACCAGGGGGTCATGCTTAGAGAAACACACTTAAGGAATTTACGAGAACTGTGGAATATAACCTATTCTTGATTCTGTCCAGTGGGGGCACATTAAAAATATTAAACGAGGCAGGTACGCAAGGAAATACTGTAAATGTCGCCCAGGGGGAAAATGCACGAGGTCTGAGGATAAAATGGTGAACACATATTGAGAAAATGGTGCTTTACGTAGACAGAACAACGAGAGGAGAATAAGAGGAGAGGAACTGTCTGATTTTAGCGCCAGAGGAGAACAGGAGGAGAGGAATTGTCGGATTTTAGCTAAGCTTATCCTCTGACAGACTGGAAGAGTTATGTAGACTGATAAAGTATGATAATTCAGTGAAATAAAGGCTTTATATTGGGGTAAATTACCAGGCGTTGAAGGATTTTTGACAGGGTCATTTAGATAGTGCAAGTAATTGTCAATATCTAGAACATCTAGAACACTTTGGTACAGAGTGAACTTAGAGGACAAACTAGAACTTGTGCAGAACAACTAGAATGAGAGAGAGAGAGAGAGAGAGAGAGAGAGAGAGAGAGAGAGAGAGAGAGAGAGAGAGAGAGAGAGAGAGAGAGAGAGAGAGAGAGAGAGAGAGAGAGAGAGAGAGAGAGAGAGAGAGAGAGAGAGAGAGAGAGAGAGAGAGAGAGAGAGAGAGAGAGAGAGAGAGAGAGAGAGAGAGAGAGAGAGAGAGAGAGAGAACGCTCTGCATCTTTGAGAATCGACCTTCCAAATTCACTCTCATGGCAATACTGTTTGCGCGTTTGGTCTAATTTTCATTTTGCGTTAGCTAAAGCCGTTTTGATCGACGCTTGTTTACACCCTCTGGACCAGGCAGCGTACCACAGAGCTCCAGTCATACAGCGAAAAGTGGGGCACTTTACGTCCCAGGACAATTGGGCCAAATAACACCTTTGTCCAGGGATGGCTATGATAACAGGATGGGTTCAGCTCTGGCTTTCATACGTGCGGGTTTGTGAGTGGGTTGAGGAGAGGGGTTGGGTGGGGAAGAGAGAGTGGTTTGTGTATGTTAGGTTTGTTACATGTAACTAGATCAGTTTTACTGATGGGGAGGACATTTATATGAATGTATATATATATATAGATGGATATTCTGTTGTTATATACAATTTCCTATCGATTTGGATCCTTTTGCCACAAATTGAACATTGACATCTCATTTTCTAAGCACTCATAGATAGCATATATTATATCATAAGAAGAGATATCCTCTTCTATATTCTTCCCTATTCTTTTAGGTGAATCTTAAGGAATCTTTTAAGGAACTGATCTATACCAAAAAAAAACACAACACTGCTGTAAACTTACTTAAAAACATGTTCTGTGGATTAGGTGTTAAGTTATTCCTTCCTCCCTAAATCCCATCACCTCCATGAGTGCTTTACCCAAGGGTCCATTTACGTTTATCGTGGCTCTTTGTGTGTGATGGTCTGCCATTACTGTCTTATTGACATCCGCTTCCAAGATTTCCCAGCAGACCCTCATTTTATACCGACTCTATTTAAACCGCGAGATTGAATGCAAAAATGAAGCGTTGATATAGCCAAGCACTTCTTAAAGATGGTGTATGATATCCATGGTTCGATTTATATATATATATATATATATATATATATATATATATATATATATATATATATGTGTGTGTGTGTGTGTGTGTGTGTGTGTGTGTGCATGTGAAAGGGACCCATTAACTCACCAGTCCAATAACAGTAAAGATATCTTTTTTCCTGAAAGCTGTGTAGTCGAAACTTCAACCTAACGTCATCCTTTTAATTCCCCTTTGGAACTTTTTTTTCTTTTTTTTAGGTTTAAACCTTATCATCAGAACGAGGTCGCTGTGCTCGAAGTTAGAGATCTGAAGTAGTTGTTTGTCACTAAACTTTCGAAGGTATTTGGCGTCTGAAGTTATAATCATCACCTGGGTTGGGTTATACGTGTGTGGAAGAAATAAGTAAAGAAAGAAAGAATCTTTGTCTGAGTTCTGAGTCTTCGGAACTACAATGTCTTTGTAGTTATAGTCCATTGTACTTTTTGTGTGTTGACAGTTTTATTTTTCTAGAGTTAGATTGCGTGTAAGTAAGTCTGTTCACGAATGCATCAGCTGGATTACCCGATCGTGTCCACTGGATGACGTGATTGCGTCCAATGGATTACGTAATTGCGTCCGATTGGATTACATGATTGTGTCCACTGATTTACTCTATTGCCTCCACTGGATTAAGTCTTTGATTTCATGAGATGCAATGATTTATTTCATCCGTCTTCCTCATCCTCACACAAGACTATGAAAAGGAGAACGAATCCGAAGGCGTGGATGAAGGTTACTAGATACGACATTGCCTCGAAGTCTTAACGAGGGAGGAGGATGGAAGAGGTGGTCACATTCACAAAGGTAAGGTAGTGGTCTATGATGACATTGGATAACCTCTTAGGTGACGATACAAGTCGGTGATGCGATGGGAGCGTTACGACAATGACCTAAAGATAAGATTTGTGTTGATGACTACATAAGAGTACACACAGACAGACAAACAGACAGGCAGACAGACAGACAGACAGACAGACACACACACACACACACACACACGATGACGTACAGTTAGACATGACAATAACCCTGACACCTAGAGGCCTGGTCATCACAACCTTGACCATCACAAGCCTGGTCATCATAACCCTAACCACCACAGGCCTGGTTGTGATTATTAACACAAGGCTGAGACTGGAAAAAGTAATGAGTGATGGAGAAGAATTGACTTATAAATGCTGATGGTTATAGACAGTCAGCCTCAAGAGACGGCAGATTTTTCGAAGACATTATTGATCTGCAGAAAGAAGACGGGATATAAAAGCAGCAAGACATAAAGTCAGTGAGTTGTATGGAAAAATAGTGTTTCGAGTTACAAAGACTCTCCTTCAAGTCTGTTTATATTCATTCCAATCTATATACATTTGGCAAGGGTCTGTGTCAACACGACTGTAAGCAGACGTTCACTTTGCTCCTAATTTGTAGAGAATGTAGGATAAATTTAAACTTCGGGCGTCCCATGAGTAAAGTATTTCTATACAATAATGCAAATTCTCTCGTGCAAGGATGGCACGAAAAATTCATGCATATACAATGATGTGTTTTATCTGATTTAGGGAAAGTGTTAAAATTTATGAATATTTGCAAATTTACTTACTTTTATTTTGCCAGTACAGTAGCAATGTACATTAGATCTTATACATATATGTGTATATACATATATATATATATATATATATATATATATAATATATATATATATATATATATATATATATATATATATATATATATATATATATATATATATATATATATATATATATATATATATATATATATATATATATATATATATATATATATATATATATATATATATATATATATATATATATATATATATATATATATAAAGAAAAAAATGAAAATCAACTCTTTCAAGAATTCTTAGACCTTATGAATGTGGCGAGAGTTTCTGAGGAATCACTCAAAACATTTAGTAACACAATGATCCTTCCCCATTGTAAAACTTTCTCATCCTTGGTATGTTTCTTAGACTTAGCTCTCTCTCTCTCTCTCTCTCTCTCTCTCTCTCTCTCTCTCTCTCTCTCTCTCTCTCTCTCTCTCTCTCTCTCTCTCTCTCTCTCTCTCTCTCTCTCTCTCTCTCTCTCTCTCTCTCTCTCTCTCTCTCTCTCATCTTATCCTTTATCATATTTGTCCAACTCCGAGCTGGCAATAAAAGTTGATTGGTGAAAAGGATTAGATTACCAGCGGTGATGCCAACGGCGGCCCATAAACAAGTTCATTGATTACTCGAATGATTGCTCGGTCAATTACACGTCTGACTCAGGAAATTGATGAGTGATCCAGGGGAGGCGCGAACAATCTCTCTCTATGTCGAGGGACGGGGGATGGAAGAAAAGAGATCAGTATCTAAGGAAGGATCTCAGAAGATTCTCCTGGAATCCATTATGTCCTTAGTGTGAGAAACCTGACTAAAGGAAACCGAAGATATATGGTGTTTTTCTTTGCCTTTTTTTTACCTCATTACTGAGAATCTTCATTTTTTTTTGAGGGCCCGGTCAATCTCCTGGTTTCGTAATCGTCAGAGCTTTCGCAAGGAGTCATAGAACCTTATTTCGAGACATTTGATGATGGTACTGACGATAACATAAAGGTGATCCATCTATTTTTTCCCCTCCATACGTGGCTATGGTGGGGAAGCGCCCCCCCCAGACACACCCTTAGCAATGGGGACGAAGATTATCTCATCCTACACTAATCATATCGTAATTTCGACCCACATTTGCTTTCGCGGAGTTGGACCTCACTCACTCACTCAGTCGGTCGGCTGGTGATGTTGTTTAGTAACCTCTCCTCTGTGAGGTTACTAAACAACACACACACACACACACACACACACACACACACACACACACACACACACACACACACACACACACACACCTGCGCTGCTCAAACTTAACTGCCGGGGGTCGTGTCGGGTTTTATGGCGCGTCCGAACGACAGAAGAACTGACGAAGATGTGCGCTTGTGTGAGAGAGAGAGAGAGAGAGAGAGAGAAGAGAGAGAGAGAGAGAGAGAGAGAGAGAGAGAGAGAGAGAGAGAGAGAGAGAGAGAGAGAGAGAGAGAGAGAGAGAGAGAGAGAGAGAGGAGAGAGAGAGAGAGAGAGAGAGAGAGAGAGAGCGAGAGAGAGCGAGAGAGAGAGAGAGAGAGAGAGAGAGAGAGAGAGAGAGAGAGAGAGAGAGAGAGAGAGAGAGAGAGAGAGAGAGAGAGAGAGAGAGAGAGAGAGAGAGAGAGAGAGAGAGAGAGAGAGAGAGAGAGAGAGAGAGAGAGAGAGAGAGAGAGAGAGAGAGAGAGAGAGAGAGAGAGAGAGAGAGAGAGGAGAGAGAGAGAGAGAGAGAGAGAGAGAGAGAGAGAGAGAGAGAGAGAGAGAGAGAGAGAGAGATGATAGAGTTAGGATTGGTGTTGATAGATTCAGAAAAATTCAGACAAGGCAGGGGTAGAAAACAGTAAAGAATTGTGTCGACACAAATGTTGTTGAAAAAAAAAAGAAAGCACAGTTAAACGAAGTAGACAAATGATAACATAAAATAACCAATGAAATAGATAAAAAAAGAGACAGAAAACAAAGATTGGGGGAAAGAAAGGCTATCGTTGATGGGAACATAAGGACACGAAAATATAGGAAAAGAAAATAGGTGGGAAAAGTGGAAAGACGATGCGGAAAAGCAAAAGAAAAAAATGTCTCTCTTTTATTTTCTTTTACTGTGTAAAGTGCTCAACTAATGGGCCATCTCCGAATCATCATTTTCTTCTCTCTTGACCTCATTCACGGGTGCCGCCGTGTTTCGCCTCTCTCAACGCCAGATGAAAAATAGATGTCCTTCTCCTGAATTTTTCACGGCCAAATGTATAACATACAGGTTTGCATTGTTCTATTCTTTTTCTATTTTTACACTAAAACAAAACCATTTGCCTATGATATCTTTTGACATTTTGTTTTGTTTCGTTTTCAAAGATGAGTGATGAAGACTTTGCTGTTTCTCGTGTGTGTGTGTTATATATATATATATATATATATATATATATATATATATATATATATATATATATATATATATATATATATATATATATATATGTAATTATAATTCGAGCTGATGCAAACAAAGAAATAACAGAGAGACAGTCTGCATGTACTGGGAAAAACATCCTGGAATAACAACAATATTTTTTGCGAAATACATTATCATTATTTTCCTACAGGATGAACGATATGCTGGCAAACAGAGCCATCTTTTATTTCTACCATGTTTACCACCTGTGTCATAGTGGGGGACTGTTTTATGACTATGTTTTACTTTTTTTCCCCAACATGATCAGGTACGTTCTCTTGGAAAATTTGTTATCTTCCGTTGACGAAAGATTTATTGTCATAAAGTAAAGTCTGTTTATGTGTCAGTGTCTTCTTTAAGTGTTAGATTATTCGCTTGCATTTATTTTCATCACGAAAATCATGCCTTTTTGATATAATTTAGAAACTGGACTGGCACACACACACACACACACACACACACACACACACACACACACACACACACACACACACACACACACACACACATACACACACACACACACACAAGCTAGGAATATTGAGGGTAAAGTCTCTCTTAAAGCAGTACGAAAATAATCCATGGCCTTTTGCACCAAACAGTGAAACAGAGAAAAAGACTGAGACAGTCGCTCCTCAGGTATCACAAACACTGGAACCCACTCCTGGAACTTGGAGGTGCAAGATAATCCAGAGAGACAAGTCTGTGCGTGAGGGCTGGTCTGGTCCTGTTAGCCCTTGACGAGAGGACCCAGAGTAAACTAATTTTGTGTCAAGAGGTTCTTGAGAATGTCCCTTCCCCTTGCTTCCCCTCCTGGCCCTTCTATTCTTCCACCTACCCACTTCCATTTCTTCACGTCCTTAACTCTCTTTTCCCCTGCCTATTACCCAAAGACTTTTGAGTTTGAAGCCTTTTTCTTATTCGCTTTTTTTTTGCCTTTGTGATTGGCCGTGAGAGACTTGTTGACGGGCATGGAAAAGAAGAAGTGGTCTGGAAATCTGATGAGGTACTTGAAGAACTGGAAAAGAAACATCACATCTGATGATCAGAAAATTCTAAGGATGGTGATTAACACCGCTCTCTCGTCACAACCAGTTTTGATGGCTACTGCAATCATATTTTGGCAGCATATATTTTACTATGAGCCTTACAGAGTCACTGGAGAGCTACTGCCATCACATTCTAGGAGTTTTTATTATACCATGAGCCTCACAGAGCCACTGGGAGCCTGGGAGGATGCAAGTTTCTTAAGAACATGATGGGAGATCCAATTTTTTTTCGTCCCAGCTTTGGTGGAGGGACTCCAGGGAATTCCAAAGCGTTGAGGATTTCAAGCGGATGGTGGATGACTTGTTTTACATCCATAAAAAAAAATATAGGCATTTTTGATACTGATTTCCACCGCTTCTTTAGTTCTATAAAAGAATTCATTCAAATGGGAAAGATATGTTTATACCTAACTATTCCTCAAACTTAATGACTAAACCTTCATTCTCATATATAAATATATATATATATATATATATATATATATATATATATATATATATATATATATATATATATATATATATATATATATATATATATATATATTTCTCTATCTCCCTAGAACACACAAGCAGGACTAAGTTCTTTCGTGTAACTGGATCTTGAGGAAAACGCAATGGATCGGCTCGAGTTGTGGACGTGATTTGAAAATTTAAATGTGTGTTGTTGTTCCAGTGCTTTCAGTGTTGGTGATCTAATGTTATATATTGACTTAAGGAAAGTTTGCGGTCAATAACCATTTTATGATTTTTCTGAAGATAGTCTATGTAAGTTAGAAGTATAGATATTTACACTTATGAACTGTAAGACATATGATTTGATGATATTTTAAGTTTTAGATTATGTTAGAGATCTTCAACCAGGAAATTATATTGTTTTGATGGTTCTTAGTTATTGTTTTCTCCTTTAAGTTCTCTAAGCTGGGTGTTCTGCAGGTTAAATAGTTAAAAAAGAAGCACACACATGTGTAACTGACAGCTTAATCATATAGTTTATGATATATGATAAGCATAAATGACTAATGTCATCTTTATGAAATGTAACGCTATTGAATGAATATTAAGCCAATCCTTATGCAAAACGTATACTTTGCAAAAAGACATTACACTGTGCAGTTTATGAGACTCACGCTGTGCAGTATATGAGACCCACACTGTGCATTATATGATGTGTTTAGGAGAATGTTTATGTTTAATGTATCGATCTATATATATATCACTCACTGGAATGGTTACTACTACTCCCTCATACCAAGATTACCGATATAATCACTCTCTCATTTCTGACAGATAGAATTTGAAGAATTACTCCTCCCTCACATTCTTGAAACAAATTCATTAACCAATTTCTCCTTTTATCCTTTTTATTCTTTACGTCCTCCTCCCTCCCCCTTACCCCCTATGAGTGAGCCATCAGAGCCACCGGACTTAATGATGAAGCACAGACGTTCCTGGAATCCCAAGTAGCCCGCTGGGTGGTAAAAGAATAAAAAGAAGTGGACTGGAACACAGCAGCTCTGTGTCTGAGGGAACGCATTGAAATTCCGAAGCCGCCGGACTCTTGGAAAGGTTATTCTGTTTTCAAGTAAACCAGTCCAGTTGAGGAATGAAATATTGAACACCACAAGCTGGCTGGGAGCCCAGATGGAGAGTTCCTCTCTGTCTGTGAGATTATTTCCCTAAGTAGAGTTACGATCACCCTGAGTGAGAGGTTGATGTTCGATGAGGCTGAAAGGAGAGGAATAGATAGAAGAATTGATTTAAATCAATGTGGGCTTGATGTGTGTGTGTGTGTGTGTGTGTGTGTGTGTGTGTGGTGGGTGTGTGTGTGTGTGTGTGTGTGTGTGTGTGTGTGTGTGTGTTGACACTTAAGTGTAGATTTGATACAACTTGTTAATCCTTATATGATAACTGATCAGCACAAAGTGTAAGGTACTGGAAAAATCTGATTATGAATGATTTTGTTTGATTGATCATATATATATATATGTATTGAATATAAACTAATTGATGTTAGATAAATATTGCATTCCTTTTTATATTCCTATTTTTCTTCTCGTTCATTTTTTTCATTATCACAAATTATTCAATTTCTTATATTCACTCTTCATAGCTTACGCTTCTTCATTTCATTATTATAGTCTCTCTCTCTCTCTCTCTCTCTCTCTCTCTCTCTCTCTCTCTCTCTCTCTCTCTCTCTCTCTCTCTCTCTCTCTCTCTCTCTCTCTCTCTCTCTCTCTCTCTCTCTCTCTCTCTCTCTATCTATCTATCTATCTATCTATCTATCTTTCTCTCTCTCAAAATATATGTGTACTGTAAGTCTGTTGCACGAAGAAAACGGAATCCGTACAACTCTACGGACTTTGCTACCCGTGTTTCATTACATCTCTTCCCTTTTCTGCTTCTCTCCTGTTTTCATGACCACTCCTGTACTCTTGTCATCCTCCTCCGTGGTGAGATAGAGTAATATCAGAGAGAGAGAGAGAGAGAGAGAGAGAGAGAGAGAGAGAGAGAGAGAGAGAGAGAGAGAGAGAGAGAGAGGGGGGGGGAAGAGAAAGAAGTAAAGGATGATGGATACAGGAAATAAAAGAAAGAAAGCAGGAAGGAGATGAAGAGCAAATGGAAAGAAAGAAAGAGACAGACAGACAGACAGACAGACAGATAGACAGACAGGTAACTAGACATACAGGCAGATAGACAGATAGACAGACACCCGACAGTCAGAGAGAGAGAGAGAGAGAGAGAGAGAGAGAGAGAGAGAGAGAGAGAGAGAGAGAGAGAGAGAGAGAGAGAGAGAGAGAGAGAGAGAGAGAGAGAGAGAGACAAAAGCCACAGACTCTTCCATTCTCACAGAATTTTCACACACAACTTCCCTCATTCTGGCTCTCTCCTTCCCGTTTGGTTGGCTCTAGGTACGTGCTCTCACTCCCCATTAGCCATTAGTGGTTCGCTATTTTCCCCTGTTCTCCTGTTCCGTTCTCCCCCTTTATCTATAGTTGCCTTTTGTCGCTTAATTCAAACTCTTGACCACAAACTTTTCTAAGACGTTTCTTTATCTTATGTTTTTATTTTTAGCCTCCTCTCTCTCTCTCTCTCTCTCTCTCTCTCTCTCTCTCTCTCTCTCTCTCTCTCTCTCTCTCTCTCTCTCTCTCTCTCTCTCTCTCTCTCTCTCTGCCTCTAAACGAAGGCATCAGGAGGTGAAGTGGTCCTGAGGTAATAGATTCGTTGGCTTTTAAACTTCTACGTTTTCTGCCGTGTGGGAGCTTTGACCACAGAGTTGATCTGTGTCAAAGGAGGTGAATGACCTATATTATAACCACTATTAATCAACATGTACTAGTGTTTCTTATGAGAATTTCGATCACATTTTTCGAAATCCGATTACAAACAAATAAAAAAAAAATAAGTTAAACTAGTTAAAGCTCAATAGCTTGTTTATCTCGATATATTATTGAAAAGAATATTGATTAACATAATTGGAATATGACTTTCGCCAAATATTCACAGCTGACAGTTAAACTCAGCAGCAAGTTACTCAAGCTCAAAAAGTAACGTAATAGTGCTTATACCTTAATCCTTCTGGATACTGTTTTCATTCCATATCTTTTTTTCGTTTTTTACTGAAAACAACAGACCTTGAAAAGCAAACTAGCAGCCACCAGACTCGATCCTCTAAGGTACATAAACTCCACGACCCAAGATCAATTTCCCCGACGAAAAGAAATTTGTGGATTTCCGTCTTGGCAAGTTCGAAAGAGCATGTAGTACCCCAAGGGACTTCAGAGTTCTTCCAGCGAAAAGTTCTCATGAAAGCTTTTCTTTCCTCTCGGTTGACGAGACAGCCCTCTCTTTCCCCAGGTGTACCTGGGGCTTTAAACTCACCTCTCTGGTTACTCCCTCCAAGCATGGAGTCTTTTTCAGGTGGATACGAACCTAGCTCAAGAAATACAACGTCCCACGGTAGGGACAACTGAAGTGTGTGTCTGTCACCACTACAGAAGACCCCAATGTAATTGAAATTTAGGTCTGTGTATGCCTCTACACAAGTCCACAGTGTAGGTAAAACCTAGGTCTTTGTATGCTACTACACAAGGCCCCAGTGTAGGTACAACTAAGGTGTGTGTGTGTGTGTGTGTGTGTGTGTGTGTGTGTGTGTGTGTGTGTGTGTGTGTGTGTGTGTGTGTGCGTATGTGTGTGTGTGTGTGTGTGTGTGTGTGTGTGTGTGTGTGTGTGTGTGTGTGTGTGTATGTGTGTGTGTGTATGTCACTGCAATTATACCCGCCGAGCAAAGAGCTTGTATCACACCAGGTATGCAGGTTCGGCCAGGAGTCTGCGCACTACCCCTGCAATCAGACGCAAAGACACTGTGACCCCAGCTGCTTGGTACGATCCCTCAGGTTTCAGGGCGTCCCTGGCCATAAATGGCAAAGTTTCCCTCTCAGAGAGAAAACGGAGCGCTGCAATTTTGGTCTTAGAGAGAGCAAGAGGCGCCCGGGCTAAAAGTATTCCTCTGTTCCTGAAGGACATTTAAATGAATCTCCCGCGTCCTATGGCCAACCGCAAGTATGTATTCTTTTTTTTCTTTCTTTCTTTCTTTCTCTTCTCTCAAGAGAGTTTCTCTTTTCTTATCAGAGGCAGGGATGTGGCAGCAGCTGGCAAGACAAGATGGAGACATTCGAGATTCGCTGTAAGAGAGAAGACACAAGAGGAATGTGGTGGGAACCTGTAGACACAGTGATATAGAGAGATATGTACACACCTAAACAGACATGACGTGAAGAACAGACGTGAACAATGATTCTCCATTGACTCATATACGTGAATTCAAACCTTTTTCCTCATTTAGTGTTACATTTGTCTTGATTATATCCTTTTCCTAAATCTTGTCAGTATTACATGTTTCTGTCCTTTCCCCCCCCTCCCCCATCCTCAGTGTGGAGGTGCATGTCACATATATTTTCTACATAAAAGCAATTCTCAACGTCATGGGACTATTTCTAGGTTTATGAAATGATGGAAAAGAAAATACTGAAGAATGCTATTACATTCTAAATAGCAAGCATTTAGAAAATGCAATATTTATATAATTTTCCTTTCCCGTGATAGCAATATACACGCCCATAAGATACAAGCCTAAAAACGCATTAAGAAGAACAAACACAACTTTATGAGATGTAACGATTAAGAAAATGACATCGTACGAATGAAGGTGACAATATTTAAACTCATATCACTTTCCCACAACACCAGTATAATCTCTTCTATCCCATGACTCCCCTTGACACGCATGGACTATCATGAACACCTATTAACAGTTTTGCCATCATAATTCATGTGTCCGAGTTCAAAAACCACCTCTTATCATGCAAGCACCATCACTTACACTCTGGTAGTTAAATGATGACCAGGAGGCAGTGAGGGGCTCTCGAGGTAATGTAGAGGAATTCGTTTTGATTAAACTGTTGGAGAAAAAAAAATCATATAGTGGTACTGGATAATATATATATATATATATGTATATATATATATATATATATATATATATATATATATATATATATATATATATATATATATATATATATGTATATATATATATATATATATATATATATATATATATATATATATATATATATATATATATATATATATATATATATATATATATATATATATATATAAATTTCTTACATTTTCATGTAAATTTTTTTTTAATGACTGACTGTTTACAAGACGAGAACGGTCTTGTTGACCATTCACATTAGCTTGCATGACAGTCACCGGATCGCTTCCCTTGAAAGGCCATTCGCCCTCGGTGACCTGCATGACAAACGACCCATGTTTATTCCTCAGACACAAATCTGACCTTTCTTGACCCTTCGTATCACATCTGATAATTCTGATGAAATTATCCCAATTAAGTTTCATGAGATGATTTTGATAGTACTTTTTATATGAAAATAATTATCTTAACATTTGTATAAGGGTTTTATCAGTGTGAAGCCTAATTAATCAACAGTGAAAATGAAATTATTTAGAACGATAAAAACAACAAATGAAAAATGTTTTATACCACTCTATGAAAAATTTTCAACATCATATTACAACAATTAAAGGGGATTTGTTTATTCAGTTGATGGACTTTGGGGCCTTACCAATTTATATAATGAATTACCTATAATGACAAGCAGTCACTTTCATGTCATTAGAATTAAATTTCCTTCCACATCCCGTCACTCCGGCTGGAGATAACTCAACAAATTTATCCGGTCTGCAATTTACATCGTGCATACACGTAGTTCGAAACAGCTCGAGCAAAGTTGAAGCTTCATCAACTATTTTCATAGTACTATGTCTCAGTGCTGGAATAATGCTCAAATTACTTTCCGAAGTTCAATTGTTTCGCTCATACTATAATCTTATATGAATATAGTAAGAACAGTTTGTTTTGGATGGGCGTTGCTCTACTTAAACAGCTTATCACTATTGTTATTATTATTATTATTATTATTATTATTATTATTATTATTATTATTATTATTATTATTATCATTATTATTATTGTAATTATCATTATCATTATTATTATTGTTATTATTATCATTATAATGATTTTTATATAGACATCCAGGATACTACGTGCTATGGCAAAGTTTATGTCCCATAGAAAAATTACTTAAAAGGCAAATTTATCCTGAAATTACGTATCATCAAATACTGTTATTAAGGGAATGTTTTACGTAATTGTTGTATTGTCAGTTTTTATTTTTTCATGAAATTTTTGGAACTTGAAGTAAAATATAGCGATATTAGTATAAATAGTTTTTTGGTTGCATGGTGGCTAAATGATATGTATTTCTATAAATGGGTTGACTGTGGACATGGGTTGGCCTTTCGGAATCCTAGGCTACGCCCCATCACACCTCCCTGGACATGGGTCGAGCTTCAGGAATACTCTACTATATCACGCCCCATTCAATTCTTTATTCCCTGGATACGGATCGGGTTTTAGAGATGAGTAGTCTATTCCCCATTCCATTCCCTGTTCCTTGGACACGGGAGGGGCTTTTAGAAATAACGAAGTTACACCCCGTCCCTTTCCCTATACCCTGTACAGGTGTTGAGCTGTGGGGATGCCAAGGTTAAGCTCCATTCTATTCCATATTCTTTGGACATGGTTGGGGCTTTGGGAATGACGAGGCTATGCCCCTTTCCATTTCACTATATCCTGGACAGTTGTTGGGTTTAAGGGATAACAAGATGAAGCTTCACTCCATTCCATAGTCTCTGGACATGGGTGGGGCTTCAGGAACGACTAGGTTACGCCCCAGCTCCATTTCCTATTCCCTGGACATTGTCGGAGTTTTAAAGGGTATGTATTGGCTCCTGTCACAGCCAGAGCTGACATTTCCTGGACTTTCTCCGCACCACAAGGAGGCGACAGTGTCGTCGAAGGACGACGACGACTGTGTAGATATACCCCTATGACAGAGGATCTTCAGGAACGACATGTTAGGTGCCCTCTCTCTCTCTCTCGCTCTCTCTCTCTCTCTCTCTCTCTCTCTCTCTCTCTCTCTCTCTCTCTCTCTCTCTCTCTCTCTCTCTCTCTCTCTCTCTATCTCCTTCATCTGCGCCCACCTCTCTCGCTCTGCATCTGTATCAATATCTCTCACCACTCAGCCCTACTCCCTAAAACCGAGAACAGGTCGGATCAAAACAATTTACTGAACGCTGTGAAACCAATCTTTTGTTCGAGGGCAGGACCGCGTCAAGTGAAGGGGGTGGAAAGCACTGTATTGTAGTGATGGGAATGGAAGGATGGAAAGGGGGAACATGCAAGACCAAAGCATGAGTTAAAGGGAACGAAAAACAAAAAGAAAAACTAAAGTAAGAGGATATAGGGGCTAGAGGACTGAAGGAGTGTTCGAATTGGAATAGGTGATAAAGGATGTTAGAAAAGAGGTGATGAGAGATAAAAGGATGATCTCAAAGCCATCCAGATAGTCAGGAAGAAAGAGGAAAGTGTCTGTTTCAGAGGGAGTGGAAAGTGGCAATAAATAAAGGAAGAGAATGAAGTGTCATATGAAATGATCAAAAGAAGAAGAAGAAGAAGAAGAAGAGAGGGAGGGAATGCATGGTGTCGGAGAGAAGACGATTACATTATTTCGTCCTAATGAAAGGACGTGAATTTGAGATTGCCTTCGGTGAGGAGGGCTCTTGACCAGAGATTAGAGCAGTGAAGAGATTCCGTCATTACGTTTGTCACCGGAATCGAACACAGGGGATGTAACTTACTGTTGTATTGAACTTCACACAGTTATATTAAGTCGTGGAGGACCTCCTGATATAAAGATTATTGGATGAATGAATTGTCCGGTAGTAGATATGTCACAGAAGTGCAGTCTTTATTTGTTTCAAGAATGCGCACTTGATGCGTTATTGGGTTTCTGCCAGTTTTTCTTTTTTAAAAGGGAAAAACTGCATTAATTTGGTGAGGTATGATACTCACTCATACTCCTGAAATGGCAGACAGTATTCCTTGTTTGCAGTGGAGAATAACGCTATACCCTTGTCTCCAGTGGTAATCAATTATTTACCAGTGTTGCTTGTGGATGTAAGTGTTTGAGGCACACATATCCATTGGCATGGATATATATGTAAACAATCCTACGTATATCTATTGTGCAAACCTTGTTTCACTCTGGATTTCTGAGCCACAGTAGTTCTCGCATTCAACCTTTTGAGCACGACGATATGATCCATGGACACGACTGTACAGCCCTTGAAGAGGCTAGTGCAGCCAATAACCATGACGTTGCAGTGCTCGAACACAACAAGGGCACCTTCCTTAATGACGAGGTTACGACGTATACTCTTGTTCCTTACAATCAGGTCAAAAGCTGGAGGGCCATTATACCTAAGAGATATAACCACCCTTTTACTTATGAATCGTCCCTCTATGTTCAAAGGTTAATAGACTTTTGGTCAAAAATATTGACCAATCATTAACTTATTTCCATCAGAATTTTCTTCACAGCGTTCGACAGTGAGAAATATATAACAGTCATAACCCTTGGGTATCACAACCGACAAGCCATGATGGCAGAGGGCGCGCTAGTCTTGCTCAGCCATATACAAGGGTTATAAAAAACAAAGGTACTGGGAGGAGGGATACTTCTCCCTCAGTACTGCGAAGCTCTGGGAGGTTTTACGAGCCAGGTGATGGAGGCAGGGAGGCCAGCGAGAGGCCAGTAACAGGGGCAGGTGTGAGGTAATTAGGACTCTGGCCTCCCTTGTGTTTTATTGTTCTCTTTAACTTCTGTTTTATTTCTGTGTCAGAGGTGGATTTTTTTTGTCCTTGCTTGTTTATGAGTTGTTACTGCTTATGATGTTTGTTTCTGTGTATGTATGTGTGTGTACGTATCATATATATATATATATATATATATATATATATATATATATATATATATATATATATATATATATATATATATATATATATATATATATATATATATATATATATATATATATATATATATATATATATATATATATATATATACATATATATACATATATATATATATATATATATATATATATATATATATATATGTGTGTGTGTGTGTGTGTGTGTGTGTGTATCAAGTCACGAATTTTGTAGTGGTAAACTGTTACCATAAACAATGTTTACTTTCGTTCCTCATAATATAGGCCAAGACTCTCAACAGCATACACATCTCACTAAAATTTTAATGATGCTTATACAATTTCTTTTTTTTTTGCTAGTTAAAACTTTTAGTCATTCATTATCTTTTTCCCACCGCTTCACTCGCATTGCGAAGGTGACATCCATTACCCAAGCACTTATAGGTGGTTAAAGATGATAGGAAAAAGGAAGATGGAGTGGTATTCCACCAAAGAAAATAGCGAGGCAAAATTGGTCTCTGTTAGAATGCGTAATTCCATTCCCTGGGAGACGCGGGCCTGGAAGACATATACAGGTGTTATCGTAACATTGCGCTCCAGTTCAGACACGGAGGTAGCGCAGGGTTGGGCAACTAGGATTTCTTATTTCCTGGGGAAGAAGAGATCTATCTCCTGCAGAATTATATAGCGAGAGGGAGAGAGAAATTGTGAGAGATATCGAGGGCGATGGAGAAGGGGAGAAAAATCGTTCTTAAATCATAAAATGTATATGTAAGGGAAAAATGGTGGAGCTTGAAATATCTTCGTGGAGAAAATATTTCGTGTGTGTGGGCGAGTGGGGGAGTGGGGAGTTGGGAGGTTATAGATGGAAGTGGGTGGAGGGAGGGGGTTATGCAGTTTAAAATGGGACAGAAAACTGTACGTATTGTGGAATGTGGGAAATAAAGTTTACATTCCTGTTGCCCCGTCCTTCACCCTTGTGTATATGGGCCATGTCTTTCCTCCTATGTGTACACACACACACACACACACACACACACACACACACACACACACACACACACACACACACACACACACACACACACACACACACACACACACACACACACACACACACACACACACACACACACACCAGACGAACCTAGGTACCCATTTATTGACCAACCGCGAGGGGGTTGACTCATAGTCAGTAACGCTAATCACTGAACCACGGAGCTGTTTGTGTGTGTGTGTGTGTGTGTGTGTGTATGAGATTCAATAATGACTCACAGCGATGAGGCTTATCATATCACAGTCCTGACAGCGATCATCATAATCATCATCTGAACCTCCTACCACAACCAGATCCCCACTCGGTGCATGACGGCAGAATTACAGCAACGACAACTGCATTCTTTCAAGTTTGGTGATACACCTATCCCCCAGCAGAGAGAGAGAGAGAGAGAGAGAGAGAGAGAGAGAGAGAGAGAGAGAGAGAGAGAGAGAGAGAGAGAGAGAGAGAGAGAGAGAGAGAGAGAGAGAGAGGAGGATCAGATCCCATGCAGATCCTTCCACCACATCTCCCTAGCATATGTTATCAGAGTGCTGCCTCGGCCTTGTCCTCCACGGATGTAGAGTCTATCGCTTCCCTGCGCATCCTTCAGCTCTGACTTGCAAGGGTACCATTGGGGTAACACGAGTATAAAACTCACTCCCTGTTCCACATAGATAATAATAATCCTCTAAAAAATGAAAGAACCCCTTAACAGGGAGAGGCTTGCCGTACAAATCTCACTCTAGCATTTCCACTATTTCACATCACACTTAGTAAACCAGACCGCATCCCCAGACCCATATCCCGGGTGTAAATCTACATACTCTCGGCCATAACTCGACATTAAGGAGTGATATAACGCTAGATGGTCACGGACACAAAACAAAAGAAACATCTCGCGATCCCGAAGCTGTTTTATCAACTGGTTTTGTATAGTGACATCAGTGATATATGTGTTCCTCTTTGTACTGTAAGAAGGGCAGACCATTGTATGTTGTATGTTAGCTAACACTTAAAAAGTCTTTTCTGTATCTGTTCTCTCTCCTTTTTTTTTCTTTTTATTTATGTACAGCTCGATAATGAATCAAACACAGGATTGCGTTCATATGATTTCATGAGGATTTATGACGTTCGTTCTATTAAAAAAAGAAACTCATATAATCATTGTGTCGTATTGTATTTTGCTGCATTAGGAATGCATGATGTCAGTGCTATAAAAAGAGAGTCTGTACTACTGTTTCTGTGATAAATTCAAACAAATTGTTTCACTCTATTTTCCTATATATTTGCCTTATGAATAAAGTACATTTTGTGTGACTTGATAACTTTTTATACTTTATATGACAAGACATGTATCAAACTCCATTTCATATGTGTACTCTTAGATTGTAGATGTCTGAAAAACTCCCCTTAGAGCAATAGGTGATTTTCTCGTAATTCCTTATCATATAGGATCATAGATACTAAGGAAGAGGATATGAATCATCTAGACACATTTACTTTGAAGGATAATGATCCTCCTTCGACAGCCTGGGCTCTGGTTAATAGAAACACAATTCCTTTTGCAGGATCTAGATGTGAAAAGGAAGGAGGGATATTACCATTTCTAATGCATGAAGATCAAAAGGATGCAGTGCAAAAGGAGAATCCTCCAATCACCTCGTTCGAGGCCAACCAGACGTTCTTTGATGATTGCCTATTGGTGGAATGGTCCCTCTGAGCGGGCCAATCAGAGGATGCCTTGCACTGTTGTTGAGTAATTGACAATTTTCCGGTCACTTGTTGACTCTCGTGCAGTGACCTCGCGACAGAGAGAGAGAGAGAGAGAGAGAGAGAGAGAGAGAGAGAGAGAGAGAGAGAGAGAGAGAGAGAGAGAGAGAGAGAGAGAGAGAGAGAGAGAGAGAGAGAGAGAGAGTAAAAAATGTTATCAACCTCTCTCTCCCTTTTCTTTCTAGAAATTTCATTTATTCATTCTTTTCAATCTCTTTGTCAAGTTGAATTCTTATTATACGACTATGACTCACATAACTTGCTCTTTCTTAGCCATCTATTCATTACCGCTCTCTCAATGGCTTTGAACTGGAGAGCTTTGTTTAGATAAGCTATAATCAGGTTGATTCCACTCATACTGCTTCTTTTCGTCTGGGTTGGAATCCTTTTGATGAAGACGATACGACCCTTTGAGCGAGAGGGTACGACTCTTATTACGACTAATGTGACCCTTGGATATGAAAGGTCACACCGTTGTATCTTTATGTCCAAAGGTCATCGTGCCATGTTCAAAGGTCGCTTTGTCCGTGGATCGTAATTTGTGCTCAAAGACGGTTCAGTCGTGTTCAAAGAAGGTGTGGTTGTGCTCAAAGACGTTACGGTCGTGTTCAAAGAAGGTGTGGTTGTGCTCAAAGACGTTACGGTCGTGTTCAGAGACCACACGGTCGTGCTCATAGACGGTGTGGTCGTACTCAAAGACCGTAGGGTCGTGCTCAAAGACTGTACCGTTATTGTCACTAATTTTCAACGCAGACCTTTTAGCTATACACCATTTATCTGATACGTGTTATCAAGAAATGTCTCACCAACTTACGGTCTTATTTCTTTTTAATCATTTAGCATATAGAGATAACAAGAACTAAGCCTCTGTTGTCAAATATATATTTCTTATTTATTTACCGAAAGATTGTTTTCCTTTCTTCCACTATCTCAATCTGCGTCATGAATGGAGAGACCGATATTGTGGTTTAAGAATCTGATTAAAATCGATTGTATGTATAAGGCATTTCCCTAGTATAACTCCAGATAGATACTGTCAAGCTGAGTGTATGCAGAACGAGCAACGATGAATATTATACCGATCAACTATAAATGAAGAATGAATAACGCATATGTCTCTGTTCTGAGGAATCAGCAAGACATTAGAATCAAATACGTTCTTAACAGCCTCTCTGATTCCTTGAAACTTTACATTTAATTCATTGTTTACTCTGAATGGCTAGTCGCTATTCATTCCACTGGAGTCTGCCATTGTCCTTGTATGAATAACACGTTCCCTTAATCCTAGATTCCTATTACGTTTGACCCCCAACGACATAATCGTATGCTCTCAATGATCCGGCGAAATGTCCTTTACGCCATTGCAAATTCTAAATGACCTGGAATAAATTGCTTAATTAGTTTTGTGACCTGGCACCGCTCTGGAGAGGCGGGTCACAGCCCCGGCAACACGAATTGAGGACGCGGGTTCGAATTCTTAATTCCTTTCTGGACTCATTTGACTCAATGCTATGTATGTAGATGTGTAAATATTGAAACACACTTTGTCGCTTTTGGTCACATTGGATGTGACGTTGGTTTAAAGGTCCAGATGATTACAGAAATGATGATAATGATAATATGATAATGATAATGAAAATTATAATCATAATGATAGTGATAATAATAATATTAATAATAATACTAATAATAATAATAATAATAATAATAATAATAATAATAATAATAATGATAATAATAATAATAATAATAATAATAGTAATGATAATAATGATAATAATGATTATAATAATGATAATAATAATAATAATAATAATAATAATAATAATAATAATAATAATAATAATAATAATAATAATAATAATAATAATAATAATAATAATAATAATAATAATAATAATAATAATAATAATAATAATAATAATAATAATAATAATAATAATAATAATAATAATAATAATAATAATAATAATAATAATAATAATAATAATAATAATAATAATAATAATAATAATAATAATAATAATAATAATAATAATAATAATAATAATAATAATAATAATAATAATAATAATAATAATAATAATAATAATAATAATAATAATAATAATAATAATAATAATAATAATAATAATAATAATAATAATAATAATAATAATAATAATAATAATAATAATAATAATAATAATAATAATAATAATAATAATAATAATAATAATAATAATAATAATAATAATAATAATAATAATAATAATAATAATAATAATAATAATAATAATAATAATAATAATAATAATAATAATAATAATAATAATAATAATAATAATAATAATAATAATAATAATAATAATAATAATAATAATAATAATAATAATAATAATAATAATAATAATAATAATAATAATAATAATAATAATAATAATAATAATAATAATAATAATAATAATAATAATAATAATAATAATAATAATAATAATAATAATAATAATAATAATAATAATAATAATAATAATAATAATAATAATAATAATAATAATAATAATAATAATAATAATAATAATAATAATAATAATAATAATAATAATAATAATAATAATAATAATAATAATAATAATAATAATAATAATAATAATAATAATAATAATAATAATAATAATAATAATAATAATAATAATAATAATAATAATAATAATAATAATAATAATAATAATAATAATAATAATAATAGTAATGATAATAATGATAATAATGATAATAATAATAATAATAATAATAATAATAATAATAATAATAATAATAATAATAATAATAATAATAATAATAATAATAATAATAATAATAATAATAATAATAATAATAATAATAATAATAATAATAATAATAATAGGGTGGTGTCAAAGGACTTTCTTTTGTCCCCAACGTTGACAGGGGTCCCTTGCAATAAGGGGACGTTGGATACGAAGGGTCATGTTTAGACAGGGCAGTTTTTGGGGAGGAGGGAGAGAAAGAGGGTGGCTGTTAAAATCAAACGTGTTGAGTCATTTAAATTATTATTCATCCTAAAGGAACGACTTGTTACTTAGTTCGAGGATATATTTGTTACTCTACTTACAGTAATGATATCAGACATGAAGCTTCTCTGTGAACACTGATATCAAACGAGTACATTGAGGAAGATGTTATTGCATAAAGGACAATGTTGTGGTTATTAGTTTTTGATATAACTACGACCATTTAGTATGCTGGAACTATGATTCCTATCTCTAATTATCAAAGAATTCATTATAATCATTTTCTTCCAGAAGATAGTAAATCTTTATCAAAAAGTAAGTACAATTCATATCTGAAGATTAGGCAGTATAATGCTATGTGAAGAAACCTGAGCGATGACAAATGTTGTATGGCACTTAACATTAACTACTACAGACTTTTCAACTACAGTTCCCACACTGGCTCTCTCTCTCTCTCTCTCTCTCTCTCTCTCTCTCTCTCTCTCTCTCTCTCTCTCTCTCTCTCTCTCTCTCTCTCTCTCTCTATTAACAAGGAAAAAAACAAGGTCAGCGGTCAGGATTATAGATGGTAAGGACCTCTAGAATGGTGTGGCCCAGTTCGTATATAATCCAGTTTTCCACTCGTGCCTCCGTTAACTCGGTTGTCGACAACACAGTAAGGATCAGGTTTGGTCTGAGAGGACCGGGTCTAATGCTACTTGATTTTGTTGTGATGTATGTGTGTGTGTGTGTGTGTGTGTTAGTGTGTGTGTTTACGTAAATGAATAAACATTATATATATATATATATATATATATATATATATATATATATATATATATATATATATATATATATATATATATATATATGCATACATCAAAGAAAAGATAAGATTCCATTCTCCAGGATCATTCTCAGAGATCAAAGCGTCTCCAAGAGATTGGAAGTCTCACTGTTTTCTGAATGAATCACTTTTTTTTTTCCTTCTCTTTCATTTATATTCTCCCTCATTCGGTTTCACAGATCACTATATATTTTCTTTTTCCTTTCTTGGTGATCTATACCTCACTTCAAAGCACCATCGCCTTCCTCTATCATTCTGCCTGTCATAAAATTTTTACATTTAAGATCTTTTTTCATCTGTGTTCTACATTTCTTTTTCTTTTTTTTTCATCAGTCCTCAGAAGATACAGTCCTCAGAAAGATATTTCCCAGCGAACTTAGTCAAACTGGTCCCCATATTACAACGACAACTTCTCTTCATCCTTCGTCAGCGTTCGTCAGAGGCGACCACCACCACCTCTCCACCAACACGACAAATGGCCAGATTCAATATCTGTCGTTCTTTTAGGTATTTGTCTCCTTCCCTCGCACCACCTCCCTCCCCTCCCCCTCCTTTCTCCTCAGTGTGCTCCATCCCACATGTAAATTTAGCGCTCCCCTCCCCCGTCTGTCGGGTCGAGTTATCTGCTCCACGAACCAAATACAAAGGACTTCGTGCAGCACCACGTGCCATATAGCTGGGCAACCAGTGACCAGCCAGGTCTAGTAGACTTCGCCAAAGATCTTTCTTAGTCTGTTGTTCTCATGTGACTTTCAAATCTTCGGTTTTCTAAGTTGTTTTTCCTTCACCTTCTTGCTTCTTGGATTCTCTATGTGTGGGATTCTATGCAATCTATCGTCTATGTTTTTTTTTCTGTTTCTTAACCTTTTGCTTTTCATTCATATGTATACACAATACACCTTTTTGGAGTGGTTTCATGGTTATTCTATGTAATGTATTCATACATATTTAAAAATTATCTAATCTATTTCTTCCATACATTCACAATTTCCATAAATCACCTATTTATTTCCCGTGTATTTCTTTAGTGTGGATTAAATTCCATACAGAAATAGGCATTAGTATTACATTTGATTACTATTACCTTCTTGTGTACGTTTTTATAACTCGTATAACTTCAGTCTATGCGACAGAGTTCGGTTGTAGAATCTGTCAATAGTCGTTTGAATACCTCACAGTAAGATCGTTGCACAAAGATATTTGGATAAGCCACAGATTATTTCAAATAGCGGTGTGTGTGTGTGTGTGTGTGTGTGTGTGTGTGTGTGTGTGTAGTTCAGATCCAGTGAATAGTTGGCACTGGTGTCCAGTGTCACTAAGGCGTTTTCAGAAAAAAACAAAACATCCATTGATAGTGATGATGACCCTAACAGGTCTGGCCAAAGGCTAAACCATCATACCCAAAGGTACGTAGTAGCGTCATGTTCAAGGACTGAATTCCCCTCATGTTAGAGTGATTAAGATAAACGTATCAAAGTGTTCTAAACCTGGTGAAAGTAGAACATCAAGATTCTCATTATCTGTGTTATCTATAGACCCAGACCTTAGTATTAATAAGCTGGTGACTTTAAAGCTTGACCCATAATATCAATAAGCTGGTGACTTTAAAGTTTAACCCATAATGTCAATAAGCTGGTACCTTTAAAGCTTGACCCTAAAGATCAACAAGCTTCCAACTTTAAAGTTTAACCCTTAATATTAATAAGCTTCCAACTTTAAAGTTTAACCCTCAATGCCATTAAGTTGGGATCCTTAAAACCTCAACACCCCATCATTTTTTTAATTAGATTTCACCTTTTTTTTTTTTTTACCCCCTGCCCGACGGACCTAACTCAGCTGAGCTGCCAACGAGGCCATTTTCAGACCTGACAACTTTAGGACACGTAACTGCATCTCTTGGAGAAACTCAGGCAAAGTTTGTGGAAGCTGACGGCAAGGAAGAGGTGTGTTGGTGACGGTGGGAGCCCGCGGTGGGTGTGAGAGAGAGAGAGAGAGAGAGAGAGAGAGAGAGAGAGAGAGAGAGAGAGAGAGAGAGAGAGAGAGACCTGTCAAAAGCAAAAAAAAAAGGGGGGAAAGACTTTCAGCTCAACAGCAAAAAAAAGAAAAAAAAGAAATACGTGCCCCTCTTTTTTTTTTCAGTTTCTCTCCTCTTTCTATCATCTCTGTCTCTCTCTCTCTCTCTCTCTCTCTCTCTCTCTCTCTCTCTCTCTCTCTCTCTCTCTCTCTCTCTCTCTCTCTCTCTCTCTCTCTCTCTCTCTCTCAAGCAATCTCACTTGCACACGCGAATAGAAAAAAAAAAAAGATAACAGAGAAAAGGGCATTGACACCATGATACTGTGCAGCTGCTGGCAAGTCAAGGGTGGGTTTGTTTTCATAACTCTTTCTTGACCCCTACATCCATAACCCTTGGAACTCTCTACCTTCTAATGTCTTTCCCTCTAAGTGTGTGACCTGACACATTACAAAAGACAAGGTTTTTTTTCATATCCTTCGAAATTTGTGAATACATTTCCTTGTCTCCTATTTTTCTCTTTCATTAACCTCTCTATATTTCAATTAAGGCCTGGCCTTGATGTGGACTTTCATCCGTGAGTAGAGCCTCCAGCATGAAAAACGATTAAAAAAAATAAACTGACTGCATGTGATTAAATGAATTAAATGAATTGATTAAGAGAATATGAATCATATCAGATGAAAGAAATCACGTATGGTATATGCTGTGAATGTTAGGAAAACTGTACATCTATCTATCTGTCTCTGTGTTTGTGGGTCTACCATCTATCGATCTACTTACGTATCTGTCCAATATCTATCTATCTATCTATCTATCTGTGCCTGACAATCATCTATATCTATCTATCTATCTATCCATCGACCTACAGAGCTAAACGTCTAAGCTATCTATCTATATATCTATCTCTCTACCAATCTACCTTTCTCTTTATCTGTCTGTCTATCATTGCATCGGTCTATTTACCCGTCTGCCCAGATGATCTTCAACTCCTTCTTCCTGTCCATAGAGTAGATCTACTGCAGTTCTTCAGAACCTTAGATCCGTAGTCCTGAAGCCACGGAAATGGAGAGCGAGAGAGAGAGAGAGAGAGAGAGAGAGAGAGAGAGAGAGAGAGAGAGAGAGAGAGAGAGAGAGAGAGAGAGAGAGAGAGAGAGAGAGAGAGAGAGAGAGAGAGAGAGAGAGCGCGCTGGGAGATCCCTGCCAACGCTCTGTGGCGGAGCGGGACATGGGGACTGGTAAAGACATGACAGCGAACGAGAGGAGGGGGAGTTGCGCTCTCTGCGTGGCACGTGAGGCTGGACTCTTTTGTACCTGGGCGAGTGGAGCCTTCAGTCCTCTCTCTCTCTCTCTCTCTCTCTCTCTCTCTCTCTCTCTCTCTCTCTCTCTCTCTCTCTCTCTCTCTCTCTCTCTCTCTCTCTCTCTCTCTCTCTCTCTCTCTCTCTCTCTCTCTCTCTCATGCCCCATCGTCATCTCTGCCTGTCTTTGAGAACTGGGCCGGTGTGTGTGTGTGTGTGTGTGTGTGTGTGTGTGGGTCTCAGAAGGTGAGATGTTGTGTACACTCGCGCCGGGTGCATTGAAAAGCCTTGTTTTTCTTTCCCTCTCGCTCACTCTTTCTCACTTGCTCTCAATTTCCTCTTTTCCTCCTCCGCCATTTTTGCATCTATTTTTATCGAGAACTTTTCACAATTTTTTCTATTTTCTTCTCATCCTCTTTTCACTTTCGTTTTCGCTCCAATTAGACAATGCAATATTGATAACCTTCAACATATTTCACCGTTTTCATTTTGATTTGTCCCTCTTCCTCACTCTCGACTTCTTTCTCTAACACCTATATTCTGATCGTCCCTTTCCACTTCCTCCTCCTCCTCCTCTTCGTTATTCACATCCTTCTCTCTCTTCACCTCTATTCTTCATCCTTTTTCCCCTCCACCTATTCCTCCTCTTCCTCCTCTTCCTCCTCTTCGCCTGTCCTGTGTCTAGTATAATCTTGTACCGCTGGTCCGAAAATATTGAACGGTCCAATTAAGTCCGACCACACTGAATTGTGATGCTTTGGGGTCTCTCTCTCTCTCTCTCTCTCTCTCTCTCTCTCTCTCTCTCTCTCTCTCTCTCTCTCTCTCTCTCTCTCTCTCTCTCTCTCTCTCTCTCTCTCTCTCTCTCTCTCTCTCTCTCTCTCTCTCTCTCTCTCTCTCTCTCTCTCTCTCTCTCTCTCTCTCTCTCTCTCTCTCTTTTACGACCGGACACACACACATCTCAGAAGAGCCACCATTGTGTCTATTCAATGATCTAACTATTGTATGGCCGTATTCATAGCTAGCACTAACAATACCCATTGTGTCAACCCTGAATATGAAAAGCCCATTCACTATCCCCCATGCAACAAAATCATGCGTGAGAGCATGGTATTTCAAGCACACTCGTGAAACGCTGCCTGCGGATATATATATATATATATATATGTATATATATATATATATATATATATATATATATATATATATATATATATATATATATATATATATATATATATATATATATATATATATATATATATATATATATATATATATATATATATATATATATATATATATATATATATATATCTTATAACGCTGATATTTTGTTTTTGCCAATACAGTTACAAGAACAATGTAAACATCTAATTAGGACAACGATTTCAAAAATTCTCGATATTTTTTTTCTTTATTCAATTGCTGATGCAAATTTTTTGATGGTTTGGGCTTTTCAGCCAGTGCCGGAAGGGAAGACCGCATACTGGAAAAAAATATGGAATAATTCAATCTCTTTCTGGCCTTAGAATGAAATCTTTACGTTTGTTCGTTGTCTGTGAATATATATATATATATATATATATATATATATATATATATATATATATATATATATATATATATATATATTTCTTTTTTTTTCTTGTACGTTCCGTAAATAGAATGGCGAATGGATGTGCTCTGTGTCTGGTTATTTTTGCCTAATTTTTCGAAAAGGTTTTACAACTGGTTTCAGTAGTGCCAAAAACTGACTTTAAAAGAATTACTCATTTATTCTACCAAGTTGATTTTTTAGATTTATCTTTGCTTTTACTCTGTGGAAGGAAGAAAAAGTAGGTGTTCCATTATATATATATATATATATATATATATATATATATATATATATATATATATATATATATATATATATATATATATATATATATATATATATATATATATATATATATATTCCTTGATTTCGTCGTCACAAAAGTCTCGTAAGCATAGGAGATTTCTCTGTAATGAATTGTCTTGGGAACTTGGCAAGATTTCGTGGCCAACCTTGACATGTCAAGTTGCTTGGACATGTTAAGTTTGTTGGGCACGCTAAGTTTGGAAGACATGCTAAGTCTGGTGCATAAGCTATTTTCTCGTGTATTCCACAGTTTGTAGACATTAGAAATTCTATTTTATTACTGAAAGGGAAGGACATTTTGCCTATGTATATATGTGTAAACTTCATTTTAGTAAGAAGAGAATAGCAGTATACGTCAGTGTTTGGAAGCATGTTTTTGTGTAAAATTTTATGGAAGGGAAAATCTATCGATATCTGTCTTCTGTCTACACTAATCTGTCAATCATATGACTAGATGCACATAACATACCGCCAAAATTTAACTAAAAATGACTATTAGTTTAGAGTCGACTCATGAAAGTTTATGTATTAATTGTAAAAGAAAGAAAAAAAGAAGTATTGTCAATATACGTATTCAAATGGGAATGAGGAAGTGAAGATTTGCCAAGCAATCATAGAGGATTCAAGATATATGACCACTTCGACCAACCAATGGGAGACGGGAAGGCATTACGAACTTAAGCAACTTGAGTCATTACCAACTCTTGATAATGATCTAAGTTGGGTCGAGGTGTTATCAGAAATTGCAAATCCCTCTCTTCCGAACACAGGCCTCGAAAACTTGTCTCGTGTGTGATCTTGGCCCCTTGATGACTTCTCTGCATATCCACAATTGATCGTGCTCTCTCTCTCTCTCTCTCTCTCTCTCTCTCTCTCTCTCTCTCTCTCTCTCTCTCTCTCTCTCTCTCTCTCTCTCTCTCTCTCTCTACTTTTCCCTCCCACAAGGCAACAATAACACCATCTTGCTGGAACACCTGATAATGATACAGAGAAATCACCATTAACAAAAAACATGCTAGAAGAGGAAGAAGAAGAAGAGGAAGTAGAAGATTTGCAAAAAGAAAAAGAAGAAAAACAGGAACAACAACAACAACAACAACAACAACAAAAGATCGTGAAAAAACAGCAAAAAAAAACACGTTCAACAACACCCTACAACACCAGCACCTTACGCTCCCACCTAGGCTGCCAACAACCAAGAACCAATGACCCCTACAACCAATTCATAGCCTGGTTTATTATTAGTTGCAGATACGAGGCTGGTGGGGTCCCGTTGGTCGTGTGGCATACATCACTCCGTGTTGGACACTGTCCTTCCCTGACGGAGTTGATACAGCAGCTAGGAAATTAATGCCCCATTTGAGCCTCTTTGGTAAGACCACTTCATGGAATGAACCATGGAAAAGCTAGGCAGAGGACTAATAAAAATGTTAGTCATAGTATTTGTTCTCTTCCTATTTGAGTGTTATTTTGATTTTCATTTTCTCTGCTTTTTTTTCCTCGTTTTTTGAAGACTTTTATGAGCCGGAGTGACAGACAAGGGTTGATGAGGTTCCAACAATATATGTCGATCATAAATGTTAATAATGGCTGTCAGTTCCTGTCTTTAGCAATAGCAGCCACCAGTTGTTCCCCGTTTACAACAAATAACCTGACACCATCAGCCACTACTGACACCAGCGTGAAGCCGAAGGAAGAATGAGGAAAGAAGAGGCTCTTGTTCCCCTCCTCCCCCAAAAAAATATTCCACTCCCTCTCCACCCATCAAGGCTTTTGCGAGACTCCGAGAACCAATACCTTGCCTCAAATAAACAGGAACATCTGAGAGAGAGGGACTTGCACACAGCATTATTCATGGGCTTTCTGCCGACGAGCAAACCCGAGGGAGGCTTCCCGAAAAGACAAGACTGGAGTGATTTGCAAAATGCATTCGTAAAAATCTTAAAAGATAATAGCAGTTCAGTTTGAGATGCTGCTAGAAGAACAGTTCGACTGCACTCGGGTTATTTCTCCTTGAGCAGAGAGGATCTTCAATGGGTTAATCAGTGATTAAGATACCTTTTCCCCTCTTTTTTAATACTATATTTCAATCATTTTTCGGTAAGAGTTACTGGTAATGCAAGCCTGTTCTCCTCTGTCATGTCTTCCGACAAATGGAAACAACTAAATTGAATTCTTACTTCAGTCTGATTGATATAAGAAGTAATTACCCATTATTCAATGAAGAGACAAATTGAGCCAGTTTCTTCATTATGGTCTTAAATACTGATAAGGGGGAGGGGATATCCCTCCAGGAATGTCATTTTGGGTTAAACCCTAAATGAGGTCTGGGGTGTGGCGTGAAAAACAAAAGATGCGCCTAAACCTAAAATTAACGGCATACTTATTGGGAGGAGAAGAGGGAAGGAATTCTCTAAGAATACAAGGTAAAAGGGAAAAAAAAGTGCCTGGAACCGAGAGAGAGAGAGAGAGAGAGAGAGAGAGAGAGAGAGAGAGAGAGAGAGAGAGAGAGATGTATATAAAAAACACCAGTGCCTCCCATCTACAGACAGCAGAATCTCCACCACAACCACCAACTCCCTCACAACCAAATTCTTCACAACCACCTCCAACATCACCCTCCCCCCCAAAAAAAAACCCTGGGTAAAGCAGCGTGGCCCATCTGCCAGCGACGTCCCTCCCCCTTAAGTTACAACTCCTCCGCTAAATTTACGAATACGTTAGTGTAAGAAAATGAAATTTCTCTAATGCTTGAAGCAATAACACGCCACACGCGGCAAGTTCAACCCAAGGCAAGAAACTCCACGAAAATTTCACTCAGGCAAGTAATCTTCTCTCTCTCATATATATATATATATATATATATATATATATATATATATATATATATATATATATATATATATATATATATATATATATATATATATATATATATATATATATATATATATATATATATATATATATATATATATATATATATATATATATATATATATATATATATATATATATATATATATATATATATATATATATATATGTATATCTATTTATTTACATATGTGATGCCGTAAGTCTGGTGTAAGAAGAAAACGATGTCCTCAAACTCTACGGCCACCGCTACCCATGTTTCATTACATCATTTTTTTCTGCCTCTCTCTCTCTCTCTCTCTCTCTCTCTCTCTCTCTCTCTCTCTCTCTCTCTCTCTCTCTCTCTCTCTCTCTCTCTCTCTCTCTCTCTCTCTCTCTCCTTTCCATCACTTCATTACTATGTTTTTCTCTTCATAATACATCGTCTCATTCTCTACCATGATGTTCCCCTCTTCGCCATTTCCAGCGTTCTCCAGACATAACTTACGGTCTCCAACACTTCCTTTCCTTATTCCACTAATCTATCCATTCTTCAGCGTTCTACCCCCATCAAAATTTCGCCCTATCCATCAATTTCCTTCCATTTTCCTTATTTCTCACTCACTTGCAATTCTTTCCCTTTTTCCTTCAACACATTATTTTTTCGTTTACCATCTCCCCTCCATCACTCCTCATCCCTTCTTCTCCCAACTAACAGCTCTCCACCAACCCCAACACGTCATATTTTCTCCAACATGCCTGAATTCGGGACCGGACACCAAATGCATTTTTTTCTAAAGTCCCATGTCAGTTTATATTCCACTTTCTTTGTACCGATATATTTCACAGACTTCCTCCTTCGTTCATTCTCTTACTCTACTTAAATCTACATTACTTTTAACGTTTTTATGGATATTTTAGGTTTAGGTAACATTTCACCGATTGGGTCTAGAAAGTATTTATTTCAGAGTGTTTCTCTAGCACTATATATATATATATATATATATATATATATATATATATATATATATATATATATATATATATATATATATATATATATATATATATATATATATATATATATATATATATATATATATATATGTATACTTTGGGGTAAAGAACTTACAGCCAACGTTTTCTTCACTCCTGTGAAAGTCTTTTTTTTAGGAAGTGCTTATGTAACACCCTTCACTTTCCTGGATTAAAACGAGATAGTTTTTCTTTTTTCAAATACTTCGCCTGCCGTCGGGGGTAGGGGGGTTTGGTGCTAGCGTTGTAGATGTTACATTTACCGTAAGTGTTGGAAGACTATAAAAACGATATATTCGTTTCTTACGATCAGGATCTTAAGAAAGATTACGAGAATCTTTGAGAGTATGTTGATAGATTTTTCCTTAAACTGTCATGCTCTAGATGGAAGGGTAAGATGTTGAACAGTTTAATGCGAGCATATCTAGAGTCTAGGGAAGCGAGTTGGTTTAGGCTCATTACAACATCTTTGTGTAAGAAATCTAAGTGCCATCATGGTCTTAGCCTTAGTAGTACAATATCCGTTGGTTTAAGACTTAAGCAAGCGGCTTCTATCATGGATACGAATAAGTCTCTGTACAGTATCATACTATTGCTGTAGTATGTCTTTACTCCAGCAAGATAGATTTAATTATTCCCCTTATATGCTTCTTAGAAACTTTGGTGTCCTGTGTTATCTAAGGAAGTTATCTATGGTTATCTTCTCCTGTACGTTATCTTCAGAAATATTAACAGTGCTGATCAAGGCTTCTTGGTGAAATGTATAGGTCTGGAGAGAAGCTCTTTCTTAATTTCAGTAATTGAAATGCAGCATTGATACATCAAGTCCTCATAGACGAAATGATATTCTAATAGGAATCAGATAATTTGAAACACTCACGAGAATGTTGTATTAATGACTCCTGTTTATTCCCTTAAGATACGTAATTAAATCCTCTGAGTAATACATTCAGATGATATGAAATAGCGTCTAATTCTGCTCAGAACGGTTTGTCTCGTTTAAATTTATCTATTTCAGTATTAGGACAACTGTATGTCTTCTGCATTCGGCTACTGAGCAGGCCTCCTGTCTGTCTGTCTGTTTGTCTGTCTGCCCGTCTTTTTGTCTGTCTGCCTATCTTTTGTCTGTCTGTCTGTCTGTCTGTCTGTCTGTCTGTCTGTCTTTCTGTCTGCCTGTCTGTCTGTCTGTCCGCATCGTCTGTCTTTCTGTCTGTCTGTCCGTCTGTATGTCTGTGAGTCTGTCTATCTGTCTTTCTGTCTGTCTGTCTCTCTGTCTGTTTGTCTGTCTGTCTGTCTTTCTGTCTGTTTGTCTGTCTGTCTGTCTGTCTGTCTGTCTGTCTGTCACTCTGTCTGTCTGTCAGTCTGCTCCGTCTGTGACGATTCTTGTTCTCACAAAAGCCACGACCTCAAGTCTCTTCCCTGAGAACTTCCTCCGTCTGGGAAACGAAACCTTTCGGGTTTGTTGGGTCTGAATCCAGGTTGTGAATAAGCTTCCTGGAAGGTTATTAAATCCCGAGTCATTGAGAGATTAAATCCGGAGGGTCGTGGAAGGCTCTCACTGAAA